>NC_052507.1:64497320-64529232 GCF_014356525.2 Nilaparvata lugens | reverse complement strand
TTCGGTGATGTCAGTCAATTTTCTCTGTATAATTAACTCCAGCAATTTTTGAATCAACAGATATCAATTTCCAATTCACAGTGATGTGAATCAATTTTCTCTGTAATTAACTGTGGAAGCAATTTGTTTTCGAATGACTGTGTGAATTGTTTGCATTCTTCCAGTTCTAGATCATCCATCTGCAGCTGACAATACACTTTGGGAACGCTATGACGTCACAATTTGTGTGATGGTTTCCATCCGTTTCGGATGAATGGTGTCGTGGTGAGGTGTGGTGAGGTGAGGTGAGGTTAGGTTCGGTGAGGTGAGGTGTGGTGAGGTGAGGTGAGGTTAGGCTCGAAGTGGTGAGATATGGTTTCAGAAGCAGAGTGATTGATGACTCCAAAAAAAGCAATTGTTTAAAGGGAGGAGCTCGTGATGAGTCATTAATAATAATTCAATTCGGTCTGTAGCCGGCAGAGAGTTCAGAATCTGACAAACATTTCATACTCTCTTGTAGCCGGCAGAAAGAGAAACTGACCGCTGACAGAAAGAAATGGGAAATCGCAACTCGAGTATCTTCTCGTGATTTATTCAATAATAATGCAGCTCACAGACTGCAACTTTAATCAAATAATATTCTTCCATGATAGAGTGGAATGATATATCATAGCAACGACTAATCTGCAATATAGGATCATTTTTAAGCAATGAAACTGTTATTTTTCAATAAAATTGGGTTTCTATAGATATAATCATGAAGAAAAGTCATAATCATAAGAAGATATCCCATGGTAGAGGGAGCTTATGTCCCAGAATTCCACAGTGTGCTCGCCCATATTCCTAGTAGTTCTTTTTGCTTCCCGAAAAAAATTAAGGTACCCTAATTTCAAGTTTTCTATACGTTTAAGGTCCCCTGAGTCCAAAAACATGAGTTTTGGGTGTTGGTCTGTGTGTGTATGTCTGTGAACACGATAACTCCATACCATGAGGATCCGACATTAAGAAATTCAATAAAATTCAATCAAAATGGCGGATAATGGCTAAGAAACCATATTTTTCACGGTTTTCTCGAAAACGGCTTTAACGATTTCCTTCAAATTTATACCCTAGATAGCTATTTATAAGCCCTATCAACTGACATGAGTCTCATTTCTGGGAAAATTGCAGGAGTTCCGTAATATTCCTGAGAAGAATGAATTTTGTTAAATTTCTATAACGATTTTCTCAAAAATGACTTCACCGATTTTTTTCAAATCCATACCCTGTATAGTTATATATCAGCTCTATTAACTGGCATGAGTCTCCTCCCTGAGAAATTAACAGGGGGTCCACCGCATCCTTGAGAAATTTACTTTGTAACCTCCTTCTCGTGCGTGAGGTAGGTAGGTAGAGCAGTTTATTCAAAAGAACACATGTCGATATTTTATTTGTAGAACAGCTGTTTTGACAACTTTCAAAAAATCCTCAAATTTCATAATTCAAACAAAGGAAAATGTACTCTGAACACAATCACAATTTTATAATCGTAGTTTTAACTATTTAGCCGTCAAGCGGCATAATGTTATTCCCTAAATTATCCTCGTTAATGAGGCTTAGAGATCAATGAGCAAGGAAAGTTGTGTGAGTGCGCCACACCAGATTTTTTGGTGAAGCTATGTGACGCTGATAGTCTCTCATACTGTGCCAATCTCACACTCTAACCCGGCCAAAATAGTGATAATAGACAGTAATCGGCTTGAAATTTGGAATATAAATGACCTATACAATGGAATATTTTATCATTCTATCTATGCTAGAATTCAAGTGGATGATTGGAGTTTAATGAACACTTATCTTTTAAACCCTGACCCCAAATAATAATAGGAATAAGATTTGAACTCTAGTATTCAATGCTCATACTGACAGGCCTGTTTAACTCACGAGTGAAAATCTATTTTTGACAAACTAATTTTCGAGAGACAAGCAGGTTTCAAAACTTAATTCAAGTTTTAAGTCAGTTCCAAACCATATAAGATGACGGTGAGAACACGATCCTATAACTGCTGCTACCTGGTGGCAGAGTTCTGAGCTACTGTTGTCGACCAATCAGGAGAGAGCTGGGGAGAAATCGTTTCAGTAGGTGTGGTCTAATAGTATAATAGTAGCGGTCTACTCATTCGGCTGAGGATTCGTGGATGTATCTATGCATACTACTAGCCGTCAGGCTCGCTTCGCTCGCCATATCCGTCTAGCCAGGAGGCTCCGCCCCCTGGACCCCCGGCTGGATCGTCCAAGAATAAGATCAGCAGGCTCGCTTCGCTCGCCTGCATTTTTCATTGAGCATTTTATCATATGTTAGGACGATCCAGTCGAGGATCCAAACTAAACGGATATGGCGAGTGAAGCGAGCCTGAGACGGCTAGTAATATAATATTCCCAGGAATAGCAGAGCCCAATCGATTTCTCCGCGATAAATGCATTTCAATCATAATTAAGAGAATAAGAAGAATATACATGCTAAAAGACGAACTTTAAACCCTTAAAAACCACCCTTAGAGTTAAAATATTGCCAAAAGATCTCTTAGTGCGCCTCTAAAGGGTCGTCAACTGAACATACCTACAAAATTTGAACGTTTTTGGTCCGGTAGATTTTTAGTTCTGCGAGTGAGTGAGTGGGTCAGTCAGTCAGTCAGTCAGTCAGTCAGTGAGTGAGTGCCATTTCGCTTTTATATATAGATGTATACTACATAGTATCACACCAAATTCTAAATTTCAAAATTCCAAATTCACACCAGATTCTTAAATTTCTTTATCCATTACGAACTGCTCTAAATGTTTCATCAAGTTTCGAAAGCATGCTCCAGTCAGTGAGTATAACTGGCAGGTACCCGTACTCCGCAAGGGTCTAATCAAAAACTTGAAAAACTAAAAACTTGACCCACTGAAATCTTAAAGAATTTAAGATAGGCCTATAGTCATCCTAGGTGAATCTATATGCAAAATTTCAAGGTAATCAGTTGAGTAGTTGAGTAGTGATGATGCGTCATTCGTAAATTTCCTAACCCCGTACGTGTATAAGCCAATTATTTCCATTATTTAATTATAGATTTTTTACAATTAATACAGTCTGCAAGTCGTCATTATGGTGTCAAAACTTGATAAAATAATCAAGTATCAGGATTACATGAAAGATGATACTATTAAGTTCCAAGTTTATTATAATATTATCAATAATAATAATAATAATTAAAAATCTTTATTTCACTTTCTTACATAATTCATCGTTGAAAAGAATACATTTTTTACAGCAATGGCCACACGGCCGTCTGCCATGAGTTGGCTTTTAAGTAATACAATTTTTCTTTATGTTTTAAATCATACATACATTTTATTTACATTTTATCTACAAACCTGAAAAAGAAATTTCAAAATAATAGATATATATCATAATTAATCAATCATTGTGTTCTTCTTATTTCTAAATTCCCATCTTATCTCTACTTCATGTGTTAGATTCCTCAATGAGTTGCGAGCGATATCTCCATGCAATTCACACATATCTTATTAATTTCTCCCAGCTCTCACCATTTAACTGCTCTATTACTTGCTGCTCGGTCAATTCACGTTTGCCCCAAACCTCCCATCTAATTTCTGATAAAATAGAACATCTTCCTAAGAAATGATATGTGTCCTCCTTCAATCTGTCATTACACATTGAACAAAGTGCTTGGTCTCCGTCTCTATCTATTCTATAATTGAGAGGCCACAAAGCTGCTCTTGACTTCAGTATCATGGCTGTTTCTGCTCTATTAAATTTCGCATTTATATAGTCCCTGCCACCTAAATCCTGTTTTAATTTTGCATAGATGTCATGATGCCTTGCCCTTCTTGCCCTCTCGCTACACTTTTCACGAAATTCCTTCATCATGCAGTCCATAGGTAGTTCTAGTTGTGCTTCCTGATTGACAATACTTGTTCGGCTCACGCCTACTTCGCATTGATATTTGTTGCCTAAATTCTTCCATTCCTTGAACCAACCCATATTTTTTTCTATCATGACGTCGGCTAAAAAACGAGGCAAACGAGATGTTGGCAACTTCAATACTTTAAGAATGTATTTATAGTGCAATCTAAAACTATGAAAAAACAGAAGATTTTTCCCTGTTTCTAAATACAAAATGTAGTTGGGTGTACATCTAGGTAGGGAAAATAACTTTTGGATGAAAAATCTTTGAAAAATTTCTAGCTCTTCAAACATCTTGTAACCCCAGACCTGTCCACTATAACTCACAATCGCTCTAATTGCTGCATTGAATACCTCCCATTTAGCTTTGACTGGAATTGTGTTGTTAGTAATTATACTGCTCCAAACTGGATTCACTCCACACTCAGCTACTGACACCCTATCTCTTATGTGAGTTCCGAACCTCATGGTGGCCGTGAAGATAACCCCCAGATATTTATATGTTCCTACTATTTCAATTTTCTCTCCACCCCAAAACCAATATAGTATAGTACTTGCTTCGGCAGTACATATACTAAAAAAAATTGGAATTATAATATTACTATTATTAAACTTGGTAAAACTTATTATTAAACTTGATCAGTATTACATGATAGATGATACTCTCAAGTTCCAAGTTTGCTATAATATTACGATTATTAAACTTGGTGAATTTCATTATTAAACTTGGAATCCGGGAGTATTATCTCTCATGTAATTATGATACTTGATCCCTGAAGAAAGATCAGTAAGTCTCGTAAACTTTGGCAGTGTAAGACTGTACAGTGTAATAATGTTTGAAAGTGCAGCAACATGGCAAATGGTACGGTAAATTACACCTCAGTTCACATCAGCGTGTTGTATTATTTCTTTGGACAAAGTAATTTACCTCTTGACCCCTGGCACAGATTGGTCATTTCCGGCTGACCAGGTTTCTTCCTCCTCCTCCTCCTCCTCCTCCTCCTACTCCTCCTCCTCTCCTTCTCCTCCTCCTCTTCCATTTACTCCTCCTCCTCCTACTCAACCCATCATCATTTCATCTCTCTTGCACCTATTTGAAAGAGTTCGTTGTCTGCCTTACAATCCCTCTATCTCCTCCACTATGTTCTCCATTTCCTCCTTCTCCTCCTTCACCTCATCATCTACTCATCATCGTTTCATCTCTCTTCCACCTATTTGAAACAGTTTGTTGTCTGACCTACCCACCCCCACATCGCATTGCCTCGCTTTTTCCGTTCAGCATCCAAAATGCAATTTACAGCCAATCACAAGCTCAAACAAAGTTGGTTGCAACATTTTTAGGGTCCATCACTGTTGCTCTACCATATTAGCGCAGCTCCCGTTCACTTCAATAATAGAATGAGAGACCCTGCAAATCTGTTAGCTTAAATTATTGAAAGTTGGGCGGCTCAATATCACTGAATCCCATGCCGACAATTCCATGTAGGGTTGAAAATATTGTCTTTCCTGTGAAAAATGAAAATCAATCCAAGAAAATTGTTGTATATATGTATATTTTTCAACGAAAATTGGTCTTGACCTTCAAATGTTTACAAAATTAAGAGGTCATTCACCCCAAAAATCCCTAAATCGTGAATTTCTAGGTCAAATACTGATTTTCAAGGGTTAAAACTGGAGCAATTCATAGATCAACTGGTGATTCACCCCATGTGTGATCCATCAGACGGCAACAAACAAAAGGGGAAGAAGCCAAGGACAAAATTTGATTTTTGAAAAAATGACTGGGATAATTTTGGGACATGGTTTGCATCTGAAGAGATGGAGAAAGGGATGCATCAAGTATGACAACCCTCGAAAATCAAAAAACTCCTCGGGAGCAGAGTCAGAGACAAAAAACTTACACTTATCTCTCCACTATGCTATTATAATGCGGTCCACGTTATAATGACAGTGGAGAAAGATAGGAGAACAACGTTACCGATCATCTGTCTTTCCAATGCATTCTATAGAGTTGCATTTTAGTGAGCTAGAAATTATTAATTCTACATTGTATTTATAATGGCAGTGGAGAAAGATAGAAGATCAACGCCGCCGTTGCCTCTGTCTTGTCGATGCCTTCTATAGACGCTAGCTAACACAGGTTCATTGATTCAATATTAGCGGTTCACTCTCGTCTAAAATAATCAATAATATTTTATTAAGCAAGGAATTATATTTTTGAATAATTTCATCATGAATTTTCATAATTAAGATGAAATATTTTGTTAATTGATTATCAATTCCACACTGTTAAAAGATGATCTGGCAACAGAGTAAAGCCAGAGTGAAGCGAGAAAGAGATAACGCTAACCGCTTTGTTGAATGATAAACAAGGAAAGCAATATACCATTGTCAATCAAATACTGCTTTTTTAACATTCTCTTTTGAAATAATCAATTATATTTTATTAGGCAAGGAATTATATTTTTCAATAATTTTATAATGAATTTTCATAATTAAGATGAAATATTTCGTTAATTAATTATCAATTCTAAATTGTTAAAAGACGATCAGGCAACAGTGCAAAGCGAGAAAGAGATAGCGCTATCCGCTTTGTTGAATGATATACAAGGATGGCAATACCATCGATAATCAAACACTGCCATTATAACGTGGACCTCACTATAGGCCAGCGGTCCGATGTATCCACTAACGTATTGATGAGCTGGAAGAGGATAGTGCTACCTGCTTTGTCGAATGTTAGACAAGGATAGCAATACCATTGCTAATCATACACTGCCATTATAACGTGGACCTCACTATAGTTTTGTGTATCTCTGCAACTTGGAATAATGCCATTGTACTGTACTGTAATTTCAACCATCTTATTCCAGGCAACTGAAAATAGACAACGATACTTCATAGAATGCAAACAGAAACACGTACTTTCCAAAAATATCAAGTTTCCTCAGGAGTGAATTGCAGCATCTTAAGTTGTTCATCATCTATGTGATGAGACCTGACTTCGAAAAAGTTCAAAATTTCTTTTAGTCACAATGTTTCTGACCCAGTTCCTGAGAATTAGTGAGGAGATAATATTATTTGAATCATAGCTACTCGAAATAACTTCTGAATGAAGTAGAAATTTCGGATCTATGTTTTGAAGCTTTTAATGAAATTTGTAGACAGACTGATGCAACAGGAAACTTTTCAAAAGTGAATAAAAGAGTTTGTTCCATTCTGTTTAATCTACGAGTTGCAGTGATCAGTAGAATGAGAAGGTGGATCACTTTCTTTCAAAATTCTCTCCATTTTTCTCAGCTGGAAAAGGAAAGCGCTATCTGCTTTGTCGGATGATAGACAAGGATATATAGCAACACCATTGTTAATCAAATACTGCCTTTTTAACATTCTCTTTTGAAATAATCATTTATATTTTATTAAGCTATGATTTATATTTTACAATAATTTCATAATGAATTTGCATAATAGGATTGGAATATTTTGTGAATTAATTATCAATTCTACATTGTTCAAGGACGATCTGAAACAGAGCGAAACGAGAAAGAGATAGCACTTTCCGCTTTGTTGAATGATAGACAAGGATAGCAATACCATTGCTAATCAAACACTGCCATTATAACGTGGACCTCACTATAGGCCAACGGTCCGATGTATCCACTAACGCATTGATGAGCTGGAAGAGGATAGTGCTACCTGCTTTGTCGAATGTTAGACAAGGATAGCAATACCATTGCTAATCAAACTCTGCCATTATAACGTGGACCTCACTATAGTTTTGTGTATCTCTGCAACTTGGAATAATGCCATTGTACTGTAATGTAATTCCAAACATCTTATCCCAGACAACTGAAAATAGACAACGATACTTCATAGAATGCAACCAGAAACACGTACTTTTCAAAAATATCAAGTTTCCTCAGAAGTGAATTGCAGCATCTCAAGTTGTTCATCATCTATGTGATGAGACCTGACTTCGAGAAAGTTCAAAATTTCTTTTAGTCACAATATTTCTGACCCAGTTCCTGAGAATTAGTGAGGAGATAATATTATTTGAATCATAGCTACTCGAAATAACTTCTGAATGAAGTAGAAATTTCGGATCTATGTTTTGAAGCTTTTAATGAAATTTGTAGACAGACTAATACGATAGGAAACTTTTCAAAAGTGAATAAAAGAGTTTGTTCCATTCTGTTTAATCTACAAGTTGCAGTGATCAGTAGAATGAGAAGGAGGATCACTTTCTTTCAGAATTCTCTCCATCTTTCCTTAGTTAGAAAAGGATAGCTCTATCTGCTTTGTCGAATGATAGACAAGGATATAGCAACACCAATGTTAATCAAATACTGCCATTATAAAGTGAGGATGTTGTAAAGGATATCATTAAACTCCATTTTGCTCTACAGAAACTGGAAAGTGTTATAAAAATTCCTGTTAAAAACTGATGAAGAATCATTTCCTCAAACTTTTACAACTTCAATTTTTGTTTTCTTTATGAGTTCCCAAAGTAATGAAGGTGAGTTATAAACCTCGAAGCTGTAGTATACAAAGGTAGAGTTTCAGTAAATTCCTGCAAAATTTGGAAAAAGATTTAACATGATTTATCTGTACAATTTGAAAAGTGACGTCAGATCATAAGGAATACCAAAATTACTAACCAGTCTCCTCTGAAGTTTATTCTTTCTTCAGTTAGGTCCACCTTATGATGGTAGTGGAGGATGATAGGAAAAGAGTGTTGCCGATCCTCTGCTTTCCGTACAGGATAACTGATACTGTCTTTTTTCTTTATTGACTACTTTTGAATATGAATGAAAAATAAAATAAAAGGGTATTTGGATTTATATTTTTATTTATAACTGATACTAGTATATCTGATGTGATATCAAGTGTCCAGTCTAGTTTCAAATGTCAATTATCAAGAACATATTTTTTCAATGGTTAAGCAAGAAATTATATTTTCCAATTTTTTCATGATAAATTTTCATAATTGAGATGAAATATTTTTCAATTAATTATAAATTTAACATTGTTAAAAGACGATCTGACAACAGAGCAAAGCGAAAAAGAGTTAGCGCTATCCGGTTCGTTGAATGATAGACAAGGATAGCAACACCATTGCTAATCAAACACTGCCATTATAACGTGGACCTCGCTATACATCCAGGCCTGTAACCAACCCACTCTATGCATACAACTGTATATGAGTTCACGAGGCGATAGATAAAGCCGGCTCCTTCAAGATTATTAATCTCAGTGAAGGTGCCACCACCCTCCCATGAGGAAAATACCTTTTCAATGAAAATCCCTCAATCTGAATCCCGTTGGTTGGTCTCAGAAGAGCTTATCTCTGTTATCAGGTGTGTGCGCAAGAGAAAGTGTGTGAGAGAGAAGGTGTGAGAAGGCAGATGAGAGAGAGAGAGATTGATTGATTAGCTGCCTTCATTAAAAACCTGGGAGGGCGAAGTAGGGCGCAGCCGGCCCTCTCTTACACTTAACCCTCCAATACAATTCCAAGTAAAACTAAAACACTGTACATCAAAGATTATAAGGTTGAAAAAAAACTAATTTTATAAAATAATAAAAAACTTCCAAACAGCGAATGAGAGAAAGAAAAAAATTCTTTCTAATTCAAATCAGTGGAAAGAATACAATAAGAAAAATCAGAAAAGTGAAAAGTGAAAACGGAAGAAACGTCAGTTCAAAATCCATAGACCATTTCGATAGAAGTAGAATAGAAGAAAGAGAGGAATATATTGAAGAAGGAATAAAGGACACACACACATACCAACACACACGTTAAGATTCAGTGAAAACTCCAGCCGAGTTCACCACCTCTTACCCACCGCAAGACAGCCGCGCCGAACCGACAATGTCCCTTAACAAGCCTTACCTCAGCAGGCAGAAAATTCCATAAACTACAGGCTTTCACAAGGAACGATTTGTTGTACAGGCAGAGAGAGAGAGAGAGAGTGATTGATTGATTGAGTACTTTATTTATGTAGATTACAATATATACTGGCTTATACACTTATATACAATAGCTTACAATACAGCAAAATTATAGATGAATTTACATAATATAGACTAAGAAAATAATTATTGAAAGTATATGGTATGAAAAAGTAATTTGTAATATAATAACTATAGATATTATATTGTTATGCATCTACATAAATTGGCGGAGCTTTGGACATATCAATGTCCAATCTTCGGAAAGAATATTAAAAATATCCTCCCCACTAACTCTCTACCAAAAGAGTTGAGAGAGAGAGAGAGAGAGAGAGAGAGAGAGAGAGAGAGAGAGAAGAGAGAGAGAGGAGAGAGAGAGAGAGAGAGAGAGAGAGAGAGAGAGAGAGAGAGTAAGAGAGAGGGTGAGAGAGAGAGAGAAAGTGAGAGAGAGAGTGAGAGAAAGGGCAGATGAGAGTGAGAGACGATGAGAGTGAGAGAAAAGACCGATGTGTTGTTGGAAGGCTGTCAACATCAAAAGGAAGTGCTAATCGGCAAATAGATGGACCACCAACCTGGAGATTAATGCGAGTTGAGCTTAGTTCTAGTCCTTAGATTACCCACCTGCATCCAATACACTACTCAGCTTTATCTAAGTACCTTTCACCTCTCCCTCGCCATCATAGTTCTTCCTCTACCCCCTCCACTCTTGAATTACCCCTGATAATACACAACCTACCCAATCATCTTATTTCCATTCCTAGCCCCTTTACATCCCCCATCAACAGATTAATCTAACGGATAAACCATCAGTTTCCAATAGTGTTAGTATCCATTAGAACTGATATCTGAAACATCCTACCGTTACAAGTTGCTTCCATCACCTATAGTGAGGCATTGCTGTTGCTTTCCTTGCCTATCATTCGACAAAGTAGATGGTGCGTAGAGTATAGATCAGTGGTCGCCAAACAGTCGATCGCGAGCTACCGGTAGCTCGTGGGGTAGTTTTTGGTAGTTCACGAGATGCTTAAGTTTTCAACCTTGCATTGTGAAACATGGCTACAAAATTTTGCATTTCTCACAGATATAACTGAGAAGTTGAATGATTTAGATTTGCAGCTTCAAGGGAAAGATACGGACATCGGTGGAATGATTTGAACTGTGAAATCGTTTTCCAAGGAGCTTGAGATGTGGGAAAAGAATGTCGTCCAGTTTGAATACACTTTTCCAGTCTGAAGAAAATCAATAACGAGAAAAATCCTTCACAGCAACTCAGCAATAACCAAGAATACGTTACAATTCAGACTTGAGACAACAGTTTCGATCAGCGATTTCAAGATTTTGAAAGCATATCGAATATGGTACAATTCGTCAACTCTCCTTTTGTAGAGATCGATGCAGAAGATTTTGCAGCTTGTGTTGTAGAACATTTTGGTGGAGATCAGGCTTCAGTTGAAGTGGAATTTGTGGATTTTTAAAATGATCTTGTCTCTCAGATCACTTTCTACAACTGGAAATATTTGGCCTCAAGTCCCCAAAGAAAAATATCCAATTATTATTCAAGTTTCATTGAGGTTGGAAGCTATGCTCAGCTCTACCTACTTGTGCAAATCATCTTCTTCAAGTATGAAATTCATGAAAAATCTATACAGGAACATTTTTTGGACAACTGCATCAGAATGGCGGCTACAACGTACACTCCAAACATCAAGAAAATACTTGATGGCCAAAAAGATTTCCACTTCTCTCATTGAAATTAATGCACATTTCAACTTTTGTTATACTTTTTGCTATGAAATAAGTAGATTTCAACAATAGAAATGTACCTTTATATGCAATGAAAGATACTTTCTTCAGTCTAATATTCCTTGGTAGCTCACTGGAAGATTTATAAATGCTATTCTAGCTCACAGGCTCATAAGTTTGGCGACCACTGCTATAGATGATGGTAGAGTATCCTCTTCTAGGGTGGTCCATCGGAAACTACCGAACGATCCCCCAACAAAGAAAGGAATAGATGATCGTCCAGGTCCACACGGCCGTGCACGACCGACTCCGGCCGATCACCTTTCTGATCCGAATTGAATGGGATTTTCCGGCACTATCCGGTCGAACTAACACCGGTCGAGCTGAGACAACAACTAGTGTTCGTAACCTAAAATTGTTTCAAAGTCTTGTTTTTTGAAGTTGTTCTGTCTTATAAAGTTGTAACTATGGACAATGAAAAGTTGATAAGTTTGGTTCAAGAATATGCAAGACAAAAGATATCATTGTCGTGATGATGAAAGGAATCTGTGAACAAAGATTGCTTAATGAATAACTGATTTAGTGGATATTTGTTGAAGGTAAGATTATTGTAATGAATAACTAATTTGGTGGATATTTGTTTATTCAATTTTTCAAAATCTCAATATAATCATTGTTTATGAAAAATTTTGGTGGCTATAATAGTAGTTAATCCAATAATTGGCAACTAGACTCACGTAAACGGTTTCAATGAACGACCATATTCGGCCGAATTAACGGCCGGCAGATTCGTTCGATCCAACGGCCGAACGGATCGGTTGAATACGGTTCCAGTGGACGGTTACCACAGCTCTGCTACGTTGCTAAATAGTTATTAAAAATGTAGAAATATGATTTATCAACAAAATATTTGTTCTAAATCATGAGAATTTATCATTGAATATAATTGATAATATTAAAATAATGAAAAAGACTAAGAAATTGTCAAAGAACCACAGATTTATTGATACTTAGAAATAAATTTATCAGTGATTGACAATGGTGTAATAATCGAAATCGATCTTTCTAAGTATCAATAAATCTGTAGTTTTTTGACAATTTCTTAGTCTTTTCCATTTAATATGAATAATTACCACAAAATCAACTTCTCAACCACACAAGAAGTGAAATATAATTAATAATTTGAAACGAGAATAAACAGTTAATATTACATCAATAAACCTGTATCAGCTACCGTCTATCAATGGAAGGCATTGAAAAGACAGAGGCAACGGCGACGTTGTCTCCTATCTTTCTCTACTGCTATTTTAACGTGGACCTCAATCATAACAGTGGAGAAAGATAGGAGAACAGTATTGCTGATTCTCTGCCTTGCCATTGCCTTCTATATAGCTGATATCGATGTATCTGAAGTGATATCAACTGTTCATTCTTGTTTAAAATAATCTATTATATTTTATTCGCCTAGAAACAATATTTCTTAATGATTTAATGATACATTTTCATAATTGAGATTGGATATTCTGTTAATTAATCATATTTCTATATTGTTGAAGAACTATCAGGCAACGTTGTGGAGCTGGAAAAGGATTGAGCTATCTGCTTTGTCGAATGATAGACAAGGATAGCAACACCAATGTCAATCAAATACTGTTATTATAACGTGGACCTCACTTATCGCCTCGTATAGTTGTAGGCGTAGAGTGGATACAGTTCTATCTCATGGGTGCGATACAGGCTTTCATTAGCCGTAGTGTAGTGAGCAAGCTTGGCTAAATGTTGTGAATTGACATTCATATCGAATATAAATGACTTCATATTGTCAAAACAACTCAAATTAGGTTAAAACATCTTCAAACTTGCATGGAGCAGAGAAAATTGGGGATCTAGCATCCGCGATGTAGCCTTGCTATAGAGAGGTCCACGTTATAATGACAGTATTTCATTAACATTGGTGTTGCTATCCTTGTCTATCATTCGACAAAGCTGATAGCTCCATCTTTCACAACGTTCCAAGATAATTTTTTAACAATGTAGGATTAGTTCACAGAATATTCAATTTCAACTATGAAAATGTATTATTGAATTATTATTGAAAAATCTGGTGTGGCGCTCTCACACAGCTTTCCTTCATAACGGCAAGGTGGATTGATCACCTGACGCTAGTGTTCACGGTCATCTTAAGTCTACTTATAAACAAAGATCTGAGCCAGCTGGTGACAGGACAATAACGCTGGAGACATACGAGGTCTGCTATCTCTTCATAGTGAATGATTTAATAGAATCAACAGTTGCCAACAGTTTGCAATTGAATAATCACATTTTCTCGAATTTCGAGCTTATTTTTAATTTTAGGTGAAAATGCTACGGAACATCAATTGTAGAGATTTCCATGCTCAATCTTTTCCACTCAAATTTTTTTGTTTAAATTGTATCTGAAGCCTGATAATTGGGAATCTGGAATCAAAATTTGCATAAATGGGGCGGAGCTCCTGAAATTTCACAGATATGGGACTTGTGGCAGTTGATAGAGCCTATCAATGTCTATTATAGGTATAAACTTGATCAAAATCGTTGGAGACGTTATCGAGAAAATCGCGAAGAAACCTTTTTTTGACAACATTTTCGCCATTCCATCCGCCATCTTGACTTGCATCAGATCGAAATTGTTCGTGTCGGATCCTTATATAGTAAGGACCTTAAGTTCAAAATTTCAAGTCATTCCGTTAATTGGGAGATGAGATATCGTGTACACAGACGCACATACACTCATACACACACACACACACACACACACACCACACACACACACACACACACACACACACACCACACACACACACACACACACACAAATACAGACCAATACCCAAAAACCACTTTTTTGGACTCAGGGGACCTTGAAACGTATAGAAATTTAGAAATTGGGGTACCTTAATTTTTTTCGGGAAAGCAATACTTTCCTTACCTATGGTAATAGAGCAAGGAAAGTAATATAATAATTGTCGAACTATTGAACATTTGGAGTTATGGAAACTGGTAACACATCGAAAGGACTATAATAAATCAAATAAAATCTAGTAGCACATCGAAACAACTATAAGAAGAGCAATTGAGGCTCGAATGGTCTCAACGTAGCTTTCAAAACTCTGTTCATTGTTGTTTAAAAACGTCACTAAAATGTAAAAATTGTCGAACTTCTGAAAATAGAACTATGGAAAATGAAATCAAATCTGATGAAAACATTGAAAGGACCATAAAAATGGCAATTGAATGCTATCCTGTTGGAACTAACAATCCTCAACGGATATTTTGAAAATAATTGATGATTTTTAAGCAAAGAGAGGAAATCTCAACAGTAATTTGCAGTAGTTTGTATTACTCATTATGCCGGTCCCTGCAATAAACGTGGTTTCTAAATAACGCTCATGTTGTGTGGCCCTATAGAGTGAAAAAAGAACAGCATTGTTTACTCGTGGAAAAACTCCAAGTCTG
This sequence comes from Nilaparvata lugens, assembly GCF_014356525.2. Taxonomy (NCBI): domain Eukaryota; kingdom Metazoa; phylum Arthropoda; class Insecta; order Hemiptera; family Delphacidae; genus Nilaparvata; species Nilaparvata lugens. The sequence continues at coordinate 64,514,120 of NC_052507.1, read as the reverse complement.
TTCAATGATTTGCTGAATAAACGTTAGCAGGGAAGCGAAAAGAGTTATGGGGCGAGGAATTAAATCCGTGTGTAGCCTTCTCTACTTTTGCATCCTTTCTCATTAAGCAGTTACATTCACGTGTTCAATTTAAGTTTGAATTGCAAGTTGATGTTTGTGTAAGGGAGGAAGTTTTTTCAAGCTCGGGATATCACTGTGAGAACTTTAAAAATCAAACGAGTCTCTTTCGCCCTGTAATGTATTCCCCTCAAGCCAAGTGAAAGACATTTGCATATTCATCAGCTCGTATTCGTTCCCTTTAATTATTAATCACAACAACTTTTTCTCTTCAAAGTACATCTGACAGGTTTTGCGTACGAAGAAAAAGTCTGAAAGGTACGGAAACTGTGATACGGAAACACCGAGTCCACTCCGAGAATGGAAATAGTATTTTCTTACTGAGGTTTACTGAGGTTTCCTTCTCGAAAACTCTTTGGGTAAAGCCGTATCTGTTAGTCTGAAGAGTTTATCACTCAATCTATGGTGAGGTTCATGTTATAATCCCCTTCAAGAATGAAAATAGTATTTTATTACTGAGGTCTACTGAGGTTTCCTCCTCGGGAACTCTTCGGGACAAAAATTAAACTGTTAGACTGGAGAATTTATCTCACTCAATCTACACTTCATAGATCGGCGTTATATTTTATACTGGCGTGAGGAGAATATATATCCACTTAATCTATAGTGAGGTCTACGTTAAAATTGCAAATTTTGATTAGTGTTGCTATCCTTGTCTATCATTCGTCAAAGTAGATAACGCTATCCTTTTCCAGCTTCGCAACACCGAATCCCCTTCAAGAATAGGACTAGTATTTTCCTACTGAGGTTTTCTTCTCGTAGACTCTTTGAGAAAAACCTGATCTGTTAGTCTGTTTAACGTTGCTTGGAATATTCATTACTCGAACTGAAACTATAATTTTCTCTCTATCAGTACACCAATGATTGCATTATCATCTTTTGAGATACCACTTATTCTAAACTATCTCATCACCTGAATTTGGAACAGAAACAGTTCCAGAACTACCTTATTATTTTTTCCTACAGTTATGTTGAAAAGTGGCCATTGCTGCACTGATTACAGAACGCAAAGAATCACTTTTCCGCTCTAGTGCGGGAAAAATTTTTCTGCACTCCAGATTTGCAACATGGCAACGCAAAATACTTAGTAGGTTATATGGAGCAACAGTGCAGCAAAATCAAAATGAAGTTGGTAACAGTGGCTGCTATAGTGAGCAGAGGTGCAACCAAGCACAACGCGCTAATTATTATTCATTATATATTATAACCAAGGACAACGAGGACTTTAGGATTTTAGGATTAAGGTTTTTATCAATAATAAAATTACACAGAAAAACATTTGATGCATTTCAGGCAATTTACCCATAATTACCCACTTTTCATATTCAATGGTAACTGTAGGAAAAACTTAATGTGAAATACGTGCGCAAAGTTCCTCTGCTGCACTCAAGAAACCATTCCGCCCTCGCCTACGGCTCGGGCGTAAACGTTTCTTTCGGTGCAGCAAACTGTCACTTTGCGCACTAGTTGCACAAATAACTATATCCACCAATGTTATAACATTAGTGTCATTTGTCACAACTACAAGACTCAACCCATTCATTTCGGACTATGTGTAACCTTATCTAAATTTGAGAGAGGAATAGCACAAGGTTACTTCATTTTTCTCTCCCTGTCATTTTTGATGATGTACTCATAGTATGGATAAATGGAGAATGAAATAATGATTTGTTCACTGTTCATTTGTCACTGTTGATACATCTGTGCATTATTTTCTTGAGCACAATGGAGAGTTATTAAATTGATTTAGTATCCTAAATTGAATTCAGAGAGACAAAGCTTTTATCTATAACAATACTTCACATTTTTCTCAGATCACCTTTCAGTGCTATTGAGAAAAGGTAGGTAGCTGCTGATCAAGATGAAATATATTTGAAAACAAAAGTAATTTTCAATTATCAACTTCTTGAGAACAATTTATATTTGGATCTTTGTGAATTTTGTGATAAGAAAGCTCTTATAACATCATTTGGACAATTTTCATCAAAATTAGGAAGAGAAACAGTTTTGGGTTTACCTTGTTGATTCTCTCCCAATCATTGATTTGATATTGTAATTGTGGAATGTAATGAATAATTATAAATAAATAAAATATAAAAATTTGATTGTATGGTGAGATATATTGTGGTATTTACCAAAGATAAGATGTATTGTGGGAGGAATGATTCCTTCAATCATGTAGAAATACCATCTTATCATACAATCACATTTATTTATTCGAATTGATAACAAAAGAATAATCAATAATTTTCTAATAATTAGACGTTGATGTGTCATGTCAATGCCACTATTTGTTCAAAATCAATTCAAATTATAGAACAATAAATGAAATTGATTTTGAACAAATATAGTGGTATTGACAGCATCAACGTCTCATTTTTTCAACTTCTTGAGAGGTTGAAGAGACCTTGGTTCAAAAATGGTCTTCGTCATAGTAAACTCCCACACTACTCAAATTCCAATAATTTTATGTCTACAGCTATGTTTGTTCTTGAAGATTGAACCAACAAACTGGAGATTGAACCAACAGAGGAGCTGATTCCACGATTCCTTTTAAATTGGAGCCAATTTTCGGTGTTCTCTCGCGAGTTCCATTTTTCTCTTCGATCAAAAAACACTACGTAATCAAGCATTATTTTCTCATCAGCCACGTGTGTACATGTAATAATATAGAGCGGCATTTTATCTTTCAACAAACTTCTGTTAACCTTCCGGCAGTCGTGCTGTTGTGAAAAGTACAACAGTGTCAGTTTTTTTGCTGCACAAAACTATTGAATGGGGTGGTGTCAGTGAATGAGTCACCTAAGCATTCCAAAACTTTCTCCCCATCACTCCACTGAGTTGCAGTATCAACCGAGCAATGATTCAGTCTTTAGGTGCCATTTAGTCGCGACAGTGCATAAGTCGCACTATGCATAAGATAGGGAAATAAGATAAGGGGACTGTAAACGAACCAATAACACAGAATTGATGGCTTTGCTTGATGTACCTTATTGGGCTTTGAAATGGTTAACATTCAAATGTTCATATGCGTATAATAATCCAAGAAGATGGAGAAAGTATTAAACAATTAATTAATATGTTTTGACAGTGCACAAAGTGCACAACACTTGGAAAATTGGATGTTGTATAAAATACAACACGCGACTGCTCGTGTGATTGAGTAGGGCACGACTACCGGAACGTTAACAATGTGGGAACTCGTTAATTAAGTTTGTAGCGTGAATATCAATTTTTATTTAAATAGAGTGGATTTTTGACAACATTTCAAGTCAATTCAATTCTGGGAATTTGCTGTTTTTTCGCTTCACACATCATGTAAGCATCATGATCTACTGTTATATTCTCAACATTTTTAGTAAATCATTTTGAAGTCAGTTCTTTGAATGAGTCCAGTGTTGTTCTAGATTCAGTAATGAATTATTACAGTGAGATTTAATTGTTTACTAAGCTGATAAATACCATTCATGCAACACATTAAAAAGAACGAAGGAACCCTTGCAATATGATACATTCATTAGAAGTTTTAATCGACATTATTCGCAGTAGAAGAGTCGAGACTGATTGATAATTTATTGTAATTAAATGAAACTCTTATCTGGAAGCAATTTATTTTCTCTTTGAGATCCACCATTTCCTCTCCAGTGTTGAAGAAGAAATGAAGGCAACCTGCTTGTATTTTTACAACAACAGGACTTTTTCCTCTTCTTCTTCTTCTTCTTCTTCTTCTTCTTCTTCATCTACTTCTTCTTCTCCTTTTTCTTCCTCTTCTTCTTCTTCTTCTTCTTCTTCTTCTTCTTCTCCTTCCTCTTCTTCTTCTTCTTCTTCTTCTTCTTCTTCTTCTTCTCTTCTCCTTCTTCTTTTTCTTCTCCTTGTCTTCTTCGTCAGCCACATTCTTTCCCATTCGCCACTCAATTCTCCTTCTTTTTCTTTCAATTCCTTTTCTTTCTATCCTTTTCCTCCTCTTCAAATGAGAATTTGCTAATTCTTCTCCGCAATTAAAGAGCACGTCCATCCAATCGCTGCTTCTAATTCCTCTTCAACAACATATAACTTCAACCACAACAAACTACTTTAGTGAGGTCCACGTTATAATGGCAGTACTTGATCAACATTGGTGTTGCTATCCCTGTCTATCATCGTTGTAACTTATCGTCTTCTAATCATTTCTGTATTATCTTCGTATCATCTTGGTATCAGTGTTGTATCATCTTTGTATCAGTGTTGTATCATCTTTGTATCAGTGTTGTATCATCTTTGTATCAGTGTTGTATCATCAATGTATCAGTGTTGTATCATCTTTGTATCAGTGTTGTATCATCTTTGTATAAGTGTTGTATCATCTTCGTATCAGTGTTGTATCATCTTTGTATCAGTGTTGTATCATCTTTGTATCAGTGTTGTATCATCTTCGTATCATCTCTGTATCATCTTCCTATAGTGAGGTCCACGTTATAATGACAGTATTTGATTAACATTGGTGTTGCTATCCTTGTCTTTCATTCACAAAGCAGATAGCTCCTCAAGGTTGCCAGATCGTTTTTCAGCAATGTAGAGATATAATTCGAAAACGGGATATTTAATCTCGATTATGAAAATTTATTATTTAATCATTGAAAATATACTTTTCCTACAGTTACCTTGAAAAGTGGCCATTCCTGCACTGATTACAGAACGCAAGGAATCACTTTTCCGCTCTAGTGCGGGAAAAATTTTTCCTGCACTCCAGATTTGCAACATGGCAACGCAAAATAGTTAGTAGGTTATATGGAGCACCAGTGCAGCAAAATCAAAATTAAGTTGGTAACTGTGACTGTGGTGCACGTTATAATAATATTAAGGCAGTGGATGACAGCAGTTGACAGCACCACATGAGTGACAGCCGCCCCTTCATTCATTTACTACTACATTATTATTCAATTTTAATAAATTAGGTTTTATTAATAATAAAATACACAGAAAAACATTTGATGCATTCAGGGAATTTTACCCATAATTACCCACTTTTCATATTCAATGATAAGGCTAGTTACATACACATCGATTTTCGTCGTACGATATTTTACCGTCCTTATAAATTCTATTAGATTGAACAGATGATTTCAAACATATGATGTTTGCCAAGTTCCGTTTAATCTGATAGAATCATAGTGACGGTAAAATATCGTACGACCAAAAATCGATGTGTATGTAACTAGCCTAACTGTAGGAAAAACTTAATGTGAAATACGTGCGCAAAGTTCCTCTGCTGCACTCAAGAAACCATTCCGCCCTAGCCTACGGCTCGGCGTAAACGTTTCTTTCGTGCAGCAAACTGACACTTTGCGCACTAGTTGCACAAATAACTATTGTCGAGGATGTTCTTCATAGTAACGACCACGTTATAATGGCATCAAATTTTATCTTACGAAAGTGATTGAAATTTTGGAAATTTTTAAAGATCACTCTAGTGAGGTCCACGTTCAAAATGGCAGTATTTGATTAACAATGTTGTTTTTATCCTTGTCTGTGTGAAGTTGTGGATTGTAAATCCTTCACAGATAATACGATGTTTCTGATATTTATAAGAGCAGTCTCTAAATTCCCTCTTTTGCGAATAAATTCACAAAAAATTAAGGCCGTCCGGCTCGCAAAATTACTGGGTTCAAACCTCAGCTCTAGCTCAGTGGTAGAAACATGAATTTTATAAATACAAATAATCACCATAAGGTTCAGTGACCGGTGATTGGTAATTCTTACCGCTGCTTCTATGAAGTTCTTGAAGAATACCATATGGAAAATAAAAGAATATTTGATGACTGATTATCAGTAACCATGTACCACTAGAGAAATAAGGACCAACTATAGTTGTTTCTAGTTGATTCTTAAAACGCTCGTCGTGAATACAAGTATTCACCAATATACCCTTCCAAAATTCCTTAGAACTTACAACGCCAGTTCTGGAAGCTCTCTGGATCCTTATATGATATAACTGAACCTTATTAATAAATCTTAATATACTTATTCTGGTATATGAGATGAAATCATCAAGGATGATAAATATTGAGTGCTCTGAATAAGATTAATATCACTCGATTCAATAATTTTAAGTGCTGCTAAATATTTGTTGATATTAAAACAGCTCAAACTGTATGTCACGAGATGAACTAGGATAAAATAAATTTCTACGATTTGTATGCTGACTAAAAACACAAAATATATTCCCATAAAAAAGATATGCATAAAATATTCGATAATCTATAATTCACTTAAATAATCTATTTCTAAAATCTGAATAATTATCACAGGCTTTGCTAATACTCCAATAATGAGTTTCCAATTCATATTATATTATATTTAATACTGGTACTTATACTTCCAATCAATATAAAATTCTGCAAATAAAAACCTGTTCGGTCTATAAGTTTGATATGATGTACTTTGTTCAATTAAGAAAATATAATTAATAAATTAATATTCAAACATGAGATCTCAGGGATTTATATGAATTCGGGCTATGCATGGAAGTAAGCCTCCTACCTATATTTAAATAAATCATAAATGTTCTTATGGACTATGTGATATTGTTCAACACGTGGTGACTTTTTATTTTAATTCAAATTAATTGGAATAGCGCTTTTTTATAATTACCCCACTGAACGTAGAAAAAACGAGCTCGTTGAATTATCACTCACTGAATTGAAGTTCTAGACGTTCTCGTGGATTGAATTAATTATTTCCATAATTAATTAGGTAGGCTCCTTTTCGTCACTGCTGGGCTAACGCGTGATCCAGATTTTTATAAGTTCTTTCGAATTAAAGCTATTTTTATGGGAATCTTTACAAATTACGAACTCCTTGACAGCACTGAGTTCACAAATAATTGACATTCAGTACAAATACATTACATTTAAAAAAGGATTTGGCTTAATAGTTCATTAAAATTTTTAAAAGGAAGAAGAAAAAACCCTAAACTCCATGTGGCATCCTCTCAGGTCGGGATCTTAAGCCAGAGAAGGAGGTTTTCAGAAAAATTTGTCTCTTCCATGAATAATTCTGTAAGCTACTCTCTGATTGGCCTTCAATTTAATAGACTCAATACAATTGGTTGCCTTGGGAATCAGAGCTTCCTCGGCTTTATAATAGAAAAAATTAAATAAAAAAGAATTCTTATACAAATGTATGGAGTTTTATCTTAAATTGATTTCATAAATAAATCCTAACATGCGATGTTAATATATTCAGTCTTTATATGAGTTTTGTATACTCTTGATTTATCATGCTTTTTCAGATTATAATAAATATTTATACAAAAATAATGGGTGTCTGTATTTCTACACATCGACTTCCTTTAGTATGCATAACATATCCTTTATGAGTAAATTTTATATAATTCAACCTGTCATATGGGTAGAATCAGCTGATTCGCTCAGTATTGATTCTAATAATTATCGATTTATCCAAGATCGACTAATTCTTTTCAAAATGTAAACAAGTAACTCTAACCTCAATGTTCATGCATTTTATTTTTTATAATCCGCCAATAATAAGTAAGCCGCTTTATAATTTTTTGGTCTTACCAATGGGTTCTCATAATTATTAAATCACAATTATACATGTTTTCTTATCATTGTTGATAATGCTATTACTCCTAATCGCTAATAATACTTGATTTGAGTTGATTTATCCTTTGACTAGGTCTAACCTTCTTTCCAATTTTATAGTTCTATTATATTTCATTGGTTCATTTTAAAATATTTGGTGGTATTAATTTACCACGTGACATCTGTCATTCGACAAAGTAGATCTAAGGAGCGCTATCCTTTTCTAGCTCTGCAGGGTTGTCAAAACGTTTTTCAACAATGTAGAATAAATTATAATTGGTTAACAGAAAACTGAATGTCAATTATAAAAGTTCACTTTTTAATCAATGAAGAATACGTTTTCCTGGCGATTAAAATACGATTGATCACTTCAAACTTGAATGAACAGTTGAATATTACATCAGATATACCGGTATCAGCTATCCTATATAGAAGGCAGTGGCAAAACAGAGAGAGAATCGACAACGCTCTTTCACTGTCTTTCTCCACTGCCATTATAACGTGGACCTCACTAGAGTAGAATTGAATTTCAAATTCGAGGAGTTTTCTCGTGCAGACAGTGTTTCCGTCATCCTCAACTCAAGCCAGGATGTCTCTTCTTGTTCTTCTTCTTCTACTTCTTCTTCGTTCTCTTCTTCTTCATCTCGTTCTTCTCTCTCTCATTGTCTCAACAACTGTTGTCATCAATTCTGTGAACTGTCACACAAAATGGAGCTGCTTCGCCGACTGGGATATAAATTTCAGAATGTCACAAAAAGCTACCCTCCTCTGCTATATCAGAATAATTACCCAATCCTTCTGTATTAGGTTACTCAGTTTCAATTTTCTAGAAACGGATGTTCCCAATTAATTGGAAAAATTTTCCCAATTAATTGAAAAAAAAATAGTTTTCTCAGTATGAACGTCCTAGAAACGAATTCTCACAATTAATTGCAAAGTCTAGAAAGAGAAGTTGGGAATCTATGAATTGAAAACTTATCAAACAGATCCGTTCTAGAGAATTATTCAGTATCTCTGCCTAAACTGTCGGAATAAATATATTGTATTCTAACGCCGGAAGAGGTTGATTGTGGTTGTAAAGATGCGTACAGATATATACACGCCGCTAACACGAGCAATTCACTTTCAATCCGCTGATTCCAAGCTTTAAATATCTATATCTCACCGTTTCCTGACAAATACAGATATAATCAGCTGATGAAAAGTGAAATTCGTGTGTTCGCGGCGCGTGAATCTGTACGCACCTTCATGAAAACAAGATTGATGAGATGCAGGTATGTTTCGATAATTTGATTCCTAGTTTTTTACTTTCCTTGCCCTATTACCATAGGTAAGGAAAGTATTGCTTTCCGAAAAAAATTAAGGTACCCCAATTTCTAAATTTCTATTCGTTTCAAGGTCCCCTGAGTCCAAAAAGTGGTTTTTGGGTATTGGTCTGTATGTGTGTGTGTGTGTGTGTGTGTGTGGTGTGTGTGTGTGTGTGTGTGGTGTGTGTGTGTTGTGTGTGTGTGTGTGGTGTGTGTGTGTGTGTGTGTGTGTGTGTGTGTGTGTGTGTGTGTGTGGTGTGTGTGTGTGTGTGTGTGTGTGTATGAGTGTATATGCGTCTGTGTAAACGATATCTCATCTCCCAATTAACGGAATGACTTGAAATTTGGAACTTAAGGTCATTACAATATAAGGATCCGACACAAACAATTTCGATCAAATGCAATTCAAGATGGCGGCTGAAATGTTGTCAAAAACAGGGTTTTTCGCGATTTTCTCGAAAACGGCGCCAACGATTCTGATTAAACTAATACCTAAAATAGTCATTGATGAGCTCTATCAACTGCCACAAATCCAATATCTGTAAAAATTTCAGGAGCTCCACCCCATCTATGCAAAGTTTGATTTTAGGTTCCCAATTATTAGGCTTCAAATACAATTTAAACAAAAATATTCGAGTGGAAAAGATTGAGCATGAAAATCACTACAATTAATGTCCAGTAACATTTTCACCTAAAATTGAAAATAAGCACGAACTTCGAGAAAAGGTGATTATTCAATTGCAAACTGTTGGCAACTGTTGATTCTTTAAAACCATTCACTATGAAGAGATAGCAGAACTTCGTGTGTCTCCAGCGTTATTGTCCTGTCACCAGCTGGCTCAGATATTTGTTTATAAGTAGACTTGAGATGCGCGTGAACATTTGCGTCAGGTGATCAATTCTCGTAATGGCAAGGAAAGTTGTGTGAGTGCGCCACACCAGATTTTTTGAGCTAGGGTGGGCAGAAGTTGCAATAAGCTAACTACGCATGTTTAACTGCTCTATTTCTAACTAGAGTGTAACCCGTGCACCAATAAGGTCTTATTGAAAACTTTACAAGCGTGACCTACTGAAATCTTGAATAATTCAAAATAGGCCTATAACCATCCTCGGTGAATTGAGAATTTATAAGCAAGATTTCAAGATAATCAGTCCAGTAGCTCAGACGTGATGATGCGTCTTCATTCTTTACTGATTCATACAATAAGTGCATCATCAAAATGATAGGGAGACAAAGATAAGATACCCTTGTGCTATTCCTCTCCCAAATTTGGATAAGGTTACACATAGTCCGAAATAGGTTAAGTCTTGTAGTTGTTCACTTGATTTGCGTCATTCATGAATTTCCCATCCCCATATGTGTATGAGCCAATTCTTCCGTGTATTCAATAATTCACAATTTCACAACTTACAGAAAAGTACCACAGGATTATAAGCCCAAAACGGTTCCAATTCTAATTTATACAACAGTCCAAATGTAGTTAGGTTATGTGTCAATTAACATTCTCCTATTACACACTCAATTTACAATTTGAAAGGTTTCAGAAAGGTATTATAGAAAGGTTTCAGATAATTATCGTAATTTCCACTAATACGAGAAAGAAGGTGAATCGATACTCCTAAGTTAATTGGAAAGATTTGAAGGTCACCCCAAACTCTCCGCTAATGTGATTACTAGACTTTGTTGAACTTGGGGCTGAAAGTTACCGGTATCGGGTGGAAGGTAAAGTTTGTGTAAGGAGCTGATTGTTCGATGAAGCGAGTTATCAGTTACTTGAGCTAATTAACAGTTACTGGCCTTCACACACGACGCGTGTCAGATGTTAGACTATCAGTTGTCAGATCATCAGATGTTAGTTGGCAGACTCAGTTGTGTCAGTTGTTAGACTTGGTCGAACAAATTTAGTTGATCGATTCGCTACAACTAAGTAGCTAATAGGTTATTGACAATACCTACTATTACTTCAGGCCCCACAACTAATTAATGACGTCATAACATGTAGATTGATTCTTCCTAGATCATAGTAGTTTATACTAGCTTATCAATGAAACTTTTGTTACTGTATCGATTTTTTATTAGATGGAATACTATCTAAATTTCAGATAATTGACATTTGTAATTTAATAAATAGAAATTTTATTAAAATAAGAACACTTTATTCCACAAATGCAATAATCTATTCATACTTTCAGCTTGATAGACATAGGCTTACTCGATTCAGTGATAGAGCTATTGATAAATTCATCTCAACCAAAAATACTTAATAATAGCCTGTATCAGACTCGAAGAAGAGGTGAATTTGATTTCAAAGATAAACCAAATTTGATGTAACTCTTTTTTAGGAAAGAGGCTCCCACAAACTTGATCACAATAAATCTGCAGTACAAAGAAACCCATCAGGAGACTTTAATATTATGATGTTATGGACAGTTCCAACAATTTGCATTTACTTTTTAATTTATTAGTTCAAAAGTTCTTTCACAAACTTTATTTACACTGTTCTTCCACACTCTGAATACACTGCTATTTCACATTTTATTTACACTGTTCTTTCACACTTAAATTAAATTCTCCACTAACACTTTATTTACACTGTTCTTATACACTTTATGTAAACCGTTGTTTTGTAGAATTGAAGTTCTTTCTTCTTATCGCTCGTATCCATTTTCGTCTCAAAGATTCATCTTTCGAAAAAGAAAATACCTTACGGAAACTTTCGGAGTCTTGTTATAATTCCCGCGACAATTAGGTACACAACAGTATCCCATGATTTAAAACCCCAAATTCATTAATACTTCTCACAAACGAATATTAGAAGAATGATAAACAAACCATATTCATTGAAATGGAAGACCGTGAAAATTTAATTTGTAATTCCAATTTTGTTGATTACCATATCAGATGAGTGATAACAAGCATCAGCGCTACCAACATTAAGTTGGCTCTCCACTAGAATATTTTTGAAATCTCTCAACGCCATCGTTTTGAGCTCGTTTTGAGCTGATTTGAGCAACTTTTATTTCGTTTTGAGCACCCACCGTTTTCGAGATATGACGTTTCAAAAATTGGAGAGCAGCTCTCCACTTTTCGAAATCGAAAAAAAAAATGCCATCGTTTTGAGCTCGTTTTGGGCTGATTTGAGCAACTTTTATTTCGTTTTGAGCACCCACCGTTTTTCAGATATGACTTCTCAAAAAGTGGAGAGCCAACTTAATGCCAGCTCTCCACTTTTCGGAATCAAAAAAGTGAACAAGCCATCGTTTTGAGCTCGTTTTGAACTGATTTGAGCAACTTTTATTTCGTTTTGAGCACCCATCGTTTTCGAGATATGACATCTCAAAAATTGGAGAGCCAACTTAATGCCAGCTCTCCACTTTTTAAAATCGAAAAAGTAAACACGCCATCGTTTTGAGCTCGTTTTGAGCTGATTTGAGCAACTTTTATTTTGTTTTGAGCCCCACCGTTTTCGAGATATGACGTCTCAAAAATTGGAGAGCCAACTTAATGTCAGCTCTCCACTTTTTGAAATCGAAAAAGTAAACACACCATCGTTTTGAGCTCGTTTTGAGCTGATTTGAGCAACTTTTATTTCGTTTTGAGCACCCACAGTTTTTGAGATATGACGTCTCGAAAATTGGAGAGCTAACTTAATGCTAACTATATAGTAAATCAAAAAATCAATTATAACTCCTGAACTAGAGGTGCTCAAAACGTGGAAACCTGCACAAGTGTAAAGGTCTATGGGAAGCTACTCTCAGCAGAAATTGACGTTTTGAGCCATCACAGTTCTCAAGTAATTCCCATTCATAGTATGTTTCATGTACTATACAGTAAATCAAAAAATCAATTATAACTCCTGAACTAGAGGTGCTCAAAACGTGGAAACCTGCACAAGAGTGGAGGTCTATGAGGAGCTGCTCTTAGCAGAAATTGACGTTTTGAGCCATCACAGTTCTCAAGTAATTCACACTCATAGTATGTACCATGTACTATATGGTAAATCAAAAAATCAATTATAACTCCTAAACCAGAGGTGCTCAAAACGTGGAAACCTGCACAAGAGTAGAGGTCTATGAGAAGTAACATTCAGCAGATATTGACGTTTTGAGCCATCTTAGTTCTCAAGTAATTCACACTCATAGTATGTACCATGTACTATATGGTAAATCAAAAAATCAATCATAACTCCTTAACCAGAGGTGCTCAAAACGTGGAAACCTGCACAGAGTAGAGGTCTATGAGAAGTAACTTTCAGCAGAAATTGACGTTTTTAGCCATCACAGTTCTCAAGTAATTCCCATTCATAGTATGTTTCAAGTAATACACCGTAAATCAAAAAATCAATTATAACTCATGAACTGGAGGTGCTCAAAACGTGGAAACCTGCACAAGAGTAGAGGTCTATGAGAAGCTACTCTCAGCAGAAATTGACGTTTTGAGCCATCACAGTTCTCAAGTAATTCCCACTCATAGTATGTATCATGTACTATATGGTAAATCAAAAAATCAGTATATAACTCCTGAACCAGAGGTGCTCAAAACGTGGAAACCTGCACAAGAGTCGAGGTCTATGAGGAGCTGCTCTTAGCAGAAATTGACGTTTTGAGCCATCACAGTTCTCAAGTAATCACACTCATAGTATGTACCATGTACTATATGGTAAATCAAAAAATCAATTATAACTCCTAAACCAGAGGTGCTCAAAACGTGGAAACCTGCACAAGAGTGGAGGTCTATGAGAAGTAACATTCAGCAGATATTGACGTTTTGAGCCATCTTAGTTCTCAAGTAATTCACACTCATAGTATGTACCATGTACTATATGGTAAATCAAAAAATCAATCATAACTCCTAACCAGAGGTGCTCAAAACGTGGAAACTGCACAAGAGTAGAGGTCTATGAGAAGTAACATTCAGCAGATATTGACGTTTTGAGCCATCTTAGTTCTCAAGTAATTCACACTCATAGTATGTACCATGTACTATATGGTAAATCAAAAAATCAATCATAACTCCTAAACCAGAGGTGCTCAAAACGTGGAAACCTGCACAAGAGTAGAGGTCTATGAGAAGTAACTTTCAGCAGAAATTGACGTTTTTAGCCATCACAGTTCTCAAGTAATTCCCATTCATAGTATGTTTCAAGTAATACACCGTAAATCAAAAAATCAATTATAACTCATGAACTGGAGGTGCTCAAAACGTGGAAACCTGCACAAGAGTAGAGGTCTATGAGAAGCTACTCTCAGCAGAAATTGACGTTTTGAGCCATCACAGTTCTCAAGTAATTCCCACTCATAGTATGTATCATGTACTATATGGTAAATCAAAAAATCAATTATAACTCCTAAACCAGAGGTGCTCAAAACGTGGAAACCTGCACAAGAGTCGAGGTCTATGAGGAGCTGCTCTTAGCAGAAATTGACGTTTTGAGCCATCACAGTTCTCAAGTAATTCACACTCATAGTATGTACCATGTACTATATGGTAAATCAAAAAATCAATTATAACTCCTAAACCAGAGGTACTCAAAACGTGGAAACCTGCACAAGTGTGGAGGTCTATGAGAAGCTACTCTCAGCAGAAATTGACGTTTTGAGCCATCACAGTTCTCAAGTAATTCCCACTCATAGTATGTCCCATGTACTATATGGTAAATCAAAAAATCAATTGTAACACCAGAACCAGAGGTGCTCAAAACGTGGAAAGCTGCACAAGAGTAGAGGTCTATTGGAAGCTACTCTCAGCAGAAATTGACGTTCTGAGCCTTCACAGTTCTCAAGTAATTCCCACTCATAGTATGTCTCCTGTACTATATGGTGAATAAAAAAATCAATTCTATCTCCTAAACTAGAGGTGCTCAAAACGTGGAAACCTGCACAAGAGTAGAGGTCCATGAGAAGCTACTCTCAGCAGAAATTGACGTTTTGAGCCATCACAGTTCTCAAGTACTCCCCCTCATAGTATGTCTCCTGTACTATATGGAAAATCAAGAAATCAATCATACTCCTAAACAGAGGTGCTCAAAACGGTGAACCTGCACATGAGTAGAGGTCTATTAGAAGTTACTCTCAGCATGAAATTAACGTTTTGAGCCATCACAGTTCTCAAGTAATTCCCACTCATAATATGTCTCCTGTACTATATGGAAAATCAAAAAATCAATCATAACTCCTAAACCAGAGGTGCTCAAAACGTGTAAACCTGCACAAGAGTAGAGGTCTATGAGAAGCTACTCTCAGCAGAAATTGACGTTTTGAGCCATCACAGTTCTCAAGTAATTACCATTCATAATAAGTTCCATGTACTATACAGTAAATCAAAAAATCAATAATAACTCCTGAACCAGAGGTGCTCAAAACGTGGAAACCTGCACAAGAGTAGAGGTCTATGAGGAGTAACTTTCAGCAGAAATGGACGTTTTGAGCCATCACAGTTCTCAAGTAATTCCCATTCATAGTGTTTCATGTACTACAAGTAAATCAAAAAATCAATATAACTCATGAACTGGAGTTGCTCAAAACGTGGAAACCTGCACAAGAGTAGAGGTCTATAGAAGCTACTCTCAGCAGAAATTGACGTTTTGAGCCATCACGTTCTCAAGTAATTCCCATCATAGGATGTACCATGTACTATGGTAAATCAAAAAATAAATCATAACTCCCAAACCAGAGGTGCTCAAAACGTGGAAACCTGCACAAGAGTAGAGGTCCATGAGAAGTAACTTTCAGCAGAAATTGACGTTTTGAGCCATCACAGTTCTCAAGTAATTCCCATTCATAGTATGTTTCATGTACTACTCAGTAAATAAAAAAATCAATCATAACTCATGAACTGGAGGTGCTCAAAACGTGGAAACCTGCACAAGAGTAGAGGTCTATGGAAAGCTACTCTCAGCAGAAATTGACGTTTTGAGCCATCATAGTTCTCAAGTAATTCCCATCATAGTAGTTTCATGTACTATACAGTAATCAAAAAATCAATTTAACTCCTGAACTGAGGTGCTCAAAACGTGGAAACCTGCACAAGAGTAGAGGTCTATGAGAACTACTCTCAGCAGAATGACGTTTTGAGCCCTCACAGTCTCAAGTAATCCCACTCATAGTATGTATCATACTATATGGTAAATCAAAAAATCAATTATAACTCCTAACCAAAGTTGCTCAAAACGTGGAAACCTGCACAAGAGTCGAGGTCTATGAGGAGCTGCTCTAAGCAGAAATTGACGTTTTGAGCCATCACAGTTCTCAAGTAATTCACACTCATAGTATGTACCATGTACTATATGTAAATCAAAAAATCAATTATAATCCTAACCAGAGGTATCAAAACGTGGAAACCTGCACAAGAGTGGAGGTCTATGAGAAGCCACTCTCAGCAGAAATTGACGTTTTGAGCCATCACCGTTCTCAAGTAATTCCCACTCATAGTATGTCATGTACTAATGGTAAAATCAAAAAATCAATTGTAACACCATAACCAGGGTGCTCAAAACGTGGAAACCTGCACAAGAGTAGAGGTCTATAAGAAGCTACTCTCAGCAAAAATTGAACGTTTTGAGCCTTCACAGTTCTCAAGGTATTCCTCCTCATAGTATGTCTCCTGGAATATATGGGAATAAAAAAAGCAATTCTATATCCTAAATAGAGGTGCTTAAAACGTGGAAACCTGCAAAAGAGAGAGGGTCCATGGCAGAAAGATCTTCAGCAGAAGAAATTGACGTTTTGGAGAAATCATCAGTTCTCAGAGTAATTCACAATCAAGTATGTCTCGCAGAATATGGAAAATCAAG
>NC_052507.1:64460787-64497220 GCF_014356525.2 Nilaparvata lugens | reverse complement strand
GCATAGTAGAACGAGAGCGCGCGGGAACACTAGCGTCAGGTGATCAATTTTCATAACGGCAAGGAAAGTTGTGTGAGTGCGCCACACCATTTTTATATGGTTATGTCTCTATTTTGGTATTTATTTATTCATGGATATTTATGTCCAGCGGATCTCGAAAACGGCTCTAACGATTTTCACGAATTTGAAACATAGTAGGTTTATGATATGAAAATTCGATTGCCGCTTGTTGAATGAAAGACAGGGATAGCAATACTTTTTGTGTAGTTGAGAAGTTTATATTGTGGTAATTATTCATATTAAATAAAAGACTAAGAAATTGTCAAAAACCACAGATTATTGATAGTTAGAAGACCGGTTCGGTTGTTACACCATTGTCAATCTCTGATAAACTCCGCTTATCAGAACTCACTTTTTATCAGAGATTGACAATGTGTGTAACAACCGAAACCGGTCTTTCTAACTGTCAATAAATTTGTAGGTTTGATAATTTTTTTAGTCTTTTTATTTAATATGAATAATTACCACATTATCAACTTTCTATCTATGATAAACTCCGTTGATCAGAGCTGTCTGTTTATCAGAGATTGACAATGGTGTAACAACCGAAACCGGTCTCTCAACTATCAATAAATCTGTGGGTTTTGACAATAATTGCTTAGTCTTTTTATTTAATATGAATAATTACCACAATATCAACTTTCTATCTATGATAAACTCCGTTGATCAGAACTCTATATTTATCAGAGATTGACAATGGTGTAACAACCGAAACCGGTCTTTCTAACTATCAATAAATCTGTGGTTTTTGACAATTTTTAGTCTTTTTATTTGAAGGCAATACCATTGCTAATCAAACACTACCATTTTAACGTGTACCTCACTATAGTATATGGATCAATATTAATATAAATATATTATATAGTATAGTATATGGATGGGCACGTTAAACTGTCGGTCCCGGCTGAAGTATGACAGTCGTAAGGCCCATTGACGGCTTAAATTATATATTCAGGCGGTGGGACCTTCCCGCAAGGGACTCCCCACCAACAAAAGCCATACGAATTTACTTTTTTACTTTTTTTATATGGATCAATATTCGGGGGAGGAACAGTTTGGCTGTGCTGTTTGGTCGTTTCCAACTATTTTAATTAATAGTTGTGTATCTTTAAGAATAATAAGATATTTTATTGTAACTAACTATTGTATGTAATTTTAATTTATATGTTTTCTGTAATAAATTAATTTATAAATTGATTTGTTTAAGGAACGCCATCGATGAAGGCCTCTATTTGGAGGAACCACGAGTCTGGCGCCTCTTGCGAGAAATAGTTGAAGGCCTGAGTCACATTCATGGCCAGGGCATAATTCACCGTGACTTGAAGCCGGTCAATATTTTCATCGACTGCGATGATCATGTCAAAATCGGTGATTTCGGTTTAGCTACTTCGAATATTCTCCACAGGTAAGTCATTATAGCCCAGTTTCTAAAACATTTACTAGTAGTTCTGTGAACAGTAGACCTCGCGCTCATTGACCTGTTGTAATGTTTTCTCAAAAAATAATCAATTTAAAATAGCTAAAAAAAAACCTAAATAAACATAGAGCTTTCTGTACTATCGTACAGTGACTTTTCGTCCAGGAATGTGAGTGTGAGCGCTGTGATCCGGTCTGGCTGCAACTGTCTACAACGTTGATGGAAAGATACATTTTCAAAATGTTCGATGTTTTTGAACGGGTAGTAATATAGTCAACTGTCTACTAACGTTGATGGAAAGATACATTTTCTAGATGTTCGATGTTTCTGAACGGGCATTATTATAGTCCAATAGACAGCTGATTTATGATGAATAATTCTAAAGTCTGATTTTTACGGTAATATTGGCGTTCAAAGGATTCTCCTTTTCTTTTTGTATTATCCTTAAAATGCAAAATTTCAAAAAACCGTATGTATACGTCGACGCGAAATTCAAAAAGGAACATACCTATAAAATTTCATGAAAATCTATTACTGCGTTTCGCTGTAAATGCGGAACATAAAAACATAAAGAGAAATGCAAAACCATCGACTTGAATCTTAGACCTCACTTCGCTCGGTCAATTAAATACCGGGTGCGGCAGCAAAACTTCCTTCTTCAAAGTGAACGCTATTCAGTCAGCTGATGTCGTAGTAGAGCAAATTTGGTCTCGTTAGAAAGGTCAGATCTTAGTCCATAGTCTTCTTCCCGACATGTTTATCCGTCATTATGCATTGAAACTTTAGACCATTTATAGAATAGACACGCTGGGAAGCCTAGCCTCTGAAGCCAACATCTAACTGCCAAATCCGCCCACCTTGACGTCACAACCAAGCTAACAACAATGCATTGAATAACAACAATGTAAGTTAAACACCACAAACACCTACACAACAAACTTTTGTGACGTCAAGGTGGGCGGATTTGGCAGTTAGATGTTGGCTTCATCAACTTTCAGTATGTACAATGGGCCGTGTCTAATCTATAACTGGTCTAAGATTGAAACAATGAGAAGCGTCAATTTGCCGTTGGGACTTATTTTTCGTGCGGATGTTCTGTGATCACAACCCAGCGCGCATTTCGAAATCGCTTTAATTTTACCCCTTTGGATACTGTCCCGGACCGGAAATCAGTCGGACAAACTGCAAGTAAGTGCGACAAGACGAAGAACTTAAGTCCCTCGGTCCATCAGGTCACCTGAGAACATTGAGGCAGTAAGAGTTTCAATGCTGCGATCACCAAATCGTTCTGTGCGCAAACATGCGTCTGCTCTTGGACTTTCCGATCGTTCTGTGAGACGGTGCTATCCCACTCTACTCTACTAAAAACTAGTACTCTATCATGAACGTTTTCATTGGGAGAGTTCACAGGATAGTTAGTACTTGTCCAGGGAATCCTACCACTAACTCTACTAATGAAAACCAGGCTTATGAGAGTCGCCCCCCTACCGCTTGTCTTATGATGTGTTGAAAAATGGACCTCGTTCAATAATATTGAATGTATAGGAACCGTTCAAATTTTCATTTAAAATCTTTAAAAACTTGTTGAATGTTCACATTTATCAATAGAAACTGCTTTATTAATCATATTTATTTATTACAATGAGTACAATCAGTTTGATTTATTTATTGATTACAATGAGTCTGGTGTGATGAACGCAAGACAACTCTACTCCCTAGAAATTATTTGCAGACTACACAAAAACCCAGAAAGCTTTCAAAACAGAAACCATTGTCACAACACAAGAAATAGAAGCCTTCTTATCAAGAACGTGGCTAGGAAGACAACATACCAACGACACTTCAACCACCTAGCACCAAAACTCCACAATTTACTTCCTGTACACATCAAGATAATAGAAAACTCAAGAAAATTTAAATCCGCCGTTAAAAACTGTATAACAACAACTGGAAGACATAATATAGAAAAAATAATTTCGAACAATATGTGAGCTGTCTCACCAAATGTATTTGCACCCCACTCTAAATTAATGTATTACTACCACACCTGCTCTAGAACATGGGTTTCCCATAGTTAGTGTGATGGACGCAAGACAACTCTACCCTAAGGAGGTTAATTTCCGAAAAAATGCAATTTATTTATATTTGTAGTAAAATCATATATTGTATTTTTACTTTCCTTGCCCTACTACCAAGGAAAGTATGCTTTCCAAAAAAAATTAAGGTACCCTAATTTCAAGTTTTCTATACGTTTCAATGTCCCCTGAGTCCAAAAACATGATTTTTTGGTGTTGGTGTGTGTGTGTGTGTGTGTGTGTGTATGTGTGTATGTCTGTGAACACGATAACTCCATTCCTAATCAACAATTGACTTGAAATTTTAAACTTAGGTCCTTATACCATGAGGATCTGACAATAAGAAATTCAATAAAATTGAATTCAAAATGGCGGAAAAAATGGCGGATAATTACTAAAAAACCATGTTTTCACGGTTTTCTCGAAAACGGCTCTATCGAGTTTCTTCAAATTTATACCATGGATAGCTATTTATAAGCCCTATCAACTGACATGAGTCTCATTTCTGGGAAAATTGCTGGAGCTCCGTAATATTCTTTTGAAAAATGGCGGATAATCACTAAAAAACCATGTTATTCACGGGTTTCTCGAAAACGGCTCTAACGATTTTCTTTAAATTCATACCATGGATAGCTATTTATAAGCCCTATCAACTGACATGAGTCCCATTTTTGAGAAAATTGCAGGAGCTCCGTAATATACTTGAGAAAAATGGCGGATAATTACTAAAAAAAAACATGTTTTTCACGATTTTCTCAAATTCATACTCTGTATAGTTATTTATCAGCTCTATTAACTGGCACGAGTCTCCTCCCTGGGAAACTAATGGGGGGTCCACCCCATCCTGGAGAAATGGACTTTGTAACCTCCTTCTCGTGCATGAGGTAGGTAGGTAGAGCAGTTCATAAAAGAACACATAGTCGAGATATTTCATCAGTAGAACAGCTGTTTTGACGACTTTAAAAAATGACGACTAAAAAAATCATCGATTTCACAATTTACACAAAGGAAAAAGTACTCTGAAACAATTATATAGAACACATACAAAAGTCTGATCGTAGTTTCAAATATGAGCAAGGAAAGTTGTGTGAGTGTACCACACCAGATTTTTGAATATTAGACTATGTACATTTTATTGATTAGATTGCTTATTTGTATATTAATGGAAATAAAATGTATTATTGTTATTATACATTGAGGAAAGGATCAGTCCAAAAAAAAGTTTTAAAAGTCACATCTTGAATTGATGAAAAGGACCTCACAATGGTAAATTTTGTTCTCTACAGTGCCTTGAAGCCAGGTGGCGAGCAAGGTGGCCTCCTGGTGGGCCTTGCTACAAAATCGCCGGCCGTAAGTTCTTCAGCGCATGCGCAGATGGGCACAGCTCTGACGTCACACACGGGACAAGTGGGCACTGCGCTTTATGTGGCTCCCGAACTCAACACGTTTGGAGTCAAGGCGTCCTATGATCAGGTATGAGAACTTGCATACTCCCATAATTATTTTCCAATCAATTGTGATTGATTTAATTGAATTTAATAGTTATTTGTATATCTAGAGTGAAAAGTACGACTTTTTCTCCCTGTGGGAAAAAGTTTGAAGCCCGAGGCGAAGCCGAGGGCAGCAATTTTCCTGAGGGAGAAAAAGTATTTTTCGCTCGTGATGTACACAACATTTTTCCTCCATCTACATTTTTTTATAGAAACTGCAAATAAAATCATTCTAATAACTTACGTATTGGTGACAATGATTCCTAAAAACATAACCTAAATCAAAAACCTGAAAACCGGTCGTCTGATTGGCACTGCCGATTGCGCTATCTATCGGCAAAAGTTGTAACAATTATATCAGCTGAGCAGCTACCAAAATGGCTGACTCCAGATCACGCGGTTCAGATTTGAATTGCAGATCAAAAATATTTGTTGGCTGGTATTTTGAATAGAATAAAATATTTTAAAAATTGTATAAATTTTTATCGTCTACTGATATTAAGAATATAATAGTTATCATACAAACTATATTTCATGTGTTAATCAAATTTCTGGTTGTGGTATTGAATTCAGTTGACTCAATGACAGACACCTCTATTATGCTTTCTCATCTGAGCTTAGACCTTCTAACCTATTACAATGTAAGTTTCAAAATAGAGATGCTCCCCATGTTATTTAAATGGAGTCACTTTTACTCCCTAGGGGTTTTTCTGTTTTTTACTACCGAGAGCGAAAAAGTGACACTTTAGTATTAGGTTTCAGGGAGTAAAGTAAGTACTTTAGACAGTAGGTGGAGGAAAAAATGATTTTTGTGTGTTTTGAATTGTTAATTGAGTGTGCAATTAAAGCATGTTTAAAGAATGCTGGTAGTGAGTTCGTAAACACTCTGTATAATGAACATAACATACATAAACATATGATAATTATTGTAACACCCAATTTTTTGAGATCGTACAATAAATAAATGAGAGAGGCTAATGTAATTTAACTACAAGCGGTAGATGTAGGGGCAGGGCCGGCCGGCTGGTTGCCGAACCGTGTGTTCATCTCCATATGTACAATGCCCTCCTACCTGCCGGACGGTGAAACAGCCGTAGAACCGGCGAAAAAGCCGGCCGGTGAAGTAGAGAATAGCCGGCTGATTTTCTCGCCGGGTCCGGTTTTTCGCCGGCCAGCTGAAGTGTGTCCTTCTCCATGCCTTCCTGTGTATTTTGCACTTCGCCCGGCAAAAAAACCGTTCGTGTGTCCCCGGTCTCAAGTGGCACATAACCTAGCTACATTTGGACTGTTGTAAAAATTAGAATTGGAACCGTTTTGGGCGTACAAGCCTGTGGTACTTTTCTGTAAGTTGTGTAGTTCTGAATGATTAAATAAATAAGTAATTCATGGTTATACAGAGTGTTTCAAAAGTCACTTTACATCATTCATAAAAATGTAATGAAACAAGGTTGAGAGTTGATTTTGGTGTTGTTTTAGAGGAAAACACTTCAAGTTTTTATTAGAATAGTGCCAAATTGCGTTATAACATGAGCTAGCGATAATTGAATAATATTGATAATAGGACTCAAAATTGTGCAAAAATCATGAAGTTTTAAACATAACCTATTTTTGGACAATTTCTATCTAAATTTGGGAAAGGAACAGTTTTGGGCTTTAAGCCTGTTGAACCTTTCCCAATCATCCGTGATTGAGAATGATATTGTATCTATCAATGTATAAATAAATAAATAATAGCATTAGAATTTTGATTTTAGTAATTCTTAACGATATTTGTTATCGAAAACTGGTTTAATTATTTAAGCTAAACAATTTTAACTCCATTGAGTAGATTATTAATTTACTCACTCCAATTCTCAAAGTGTAAGTTAGTCATGGATTGTAATAGTAGGCCCCAACTTAGGCTAGGCGCACACCAGTTAGTCAAGACAGACATAATCAGACACGTTAGTCACAATTCTCACATTGTTGCTTATGAAGACATGTCTAATTGCAATGACTAATCAAATTCAAATTCAATTTTATCAAGCCAAAACACTTTACAACTGGCCATATCAACAGGTATTGAAAAATACATGAAATAATAAATAGATAAAAGAAGCTTACAAAATATTGCACTTCGCATAAATTATAACATTTTCTACACTTTACATACAAAAAATAAGTGCAATTTTACAGTTGAACAAATTAAACTCCCTATCATTAAAAACTCTTCAACACTATAATATGCCTTGTCAACCAGAATGCATACAAATCTCTCTTAAAATTAGCCTACTTGGCTTAGACAAATTTTTAGGCAGCTTGCTGAAAAGTTGGAAGCCATAAACAATCGGACTCTTATCTGAAAATTTAACCTATGATGTTCAATGAATGGATTTCTACTACCACGTGTAAAATATTTATGAACATCTGAATTCTGTTTTAAGGTACCAATTCTATCTGCTGTGAAAAGTAGGACGCGATAGATATAAATGGATGGTAGAGTGAGCAGCCTAAGATCTCTAAAAGTGCTTCTGCATGGATGATTATTTTCTAAATTTGCTAAAAATCTTACTGCACGCTTTTGCGAACAAATAATCTCTGAATGGTTTTTATACTTGTTTATACTTTTATACACAATACACCAGATGAGTATTAATAAGCGAGAAGTAAACACTTTTAGCTATACTACTGTTTACAAGTCTTGCAATATATCTTAATACAAAAATGCCTTTGCTCATTTTATTAGCCACCTTATCAACATGCTCGTTCCAGTGTGAGTTTCGTTATAAGCAGCTATGTGAAGTATTGTGACTAATCATGTCTGACCATGTCTTGTCTTGTCTTGTCTTGACTAACTGGTGTGCGCCTAGCCTTACAGTTTAGACCCGATTATTCCAGTTGCAATTATTTCTTTATTCAAATTCAAATTTATTTTGTCAAATTTAAAACAATAAAATGTAGATTATGAATCATAAAAATAATAGACAAGCAAGAAATACATAAGATTCCAATAACACATAAACTCTTAAATTAAAAATAATTTGTTTTCTATCTGTCGAAGCCAGCGAAACCTAGGTTTGTTCATTTAGCTATACTCACAATAAGTACATCATTGAAATAATGATCAATTATAATCAATTTAAGCTTAATATAGTATTGTATTTTTCACAGAAAGTGGATATCTACAGTCTTGGAGTGATTTTCTTCGAGATGTGCTATCATCCAGTTAGCACAGCTATGGAGAGATTGAAAATACTCACTGATCTGAGACAGCCGGACTGTATTTTCCCGTCAGATTTCTTGGAAGATAAAAAGCCTGAGCAAGCTCATGTAGTCAGGTACGGCTTTTATTGTTCTCATTATTTTAATAGTGTTCTTATCAAATCAACTAATGTGATTCAGCCTTCACCATTATACCAACTCTTGATTGATAATTATTATAAAATTAAAATCCAAATTAAATGCTGTAAATCACCCCGAAGACTTCTGCTACTGCAAATTTTGACAACAGGGTAAACAGCTATGATTGCTCTAAAGACTTGGGACTGTGAGTATGTCTTAAGAATAATGGTCTACAGGAGAAGCGTCGAGGCTTCTTAAACATGATTGAAATAATACCGTTTCATTGTTGTCACATCCACATATACTAGATTTGTTCACATGACTGCAGTTTCGTGTTGAAATGAACACATCTTCAGCTGCACTCTTGTACTGAACTGTACTCTCAACTTGCCATAGAATCACAATCAAGTAGACAAAATCATAGAGAAACAATAGCATTAGAAGATATCCCATGGCATTTATCCCAGGGCGTTTATGTCGCAACTTTTACTGTTATCTCAAGCCGATAGTCCACGTAGTTCTTTCCCGTGAAGCTGTGTGTCGCTGGTAGTCTCTCATATTGTGCCTTTCACAAACTCTCACCCGGCTAAAACAGTAAAAATCGACTATAATCGGCTTGGGATAACAGTAAAAGTTGCGACATAAACGCCCTATACCATGGGATATCTACTTACGCTATTGTTTCTCTATGACAAAATGCAGTGGAGTATGAATAAATGCATGAACATATCAGTGCTCAATCATAATATTAATGGAATAATAATGTAAAATATTTTGCAAAATGTCAAATGTTAATACAAGTATGGTCTATTAATTTTGGCTCGACTAGCATAAGATAAAACTTGTCTTTTACAGTACAGCCATAGAGAAAAAAATAGCATAAGAAGATATCTCATGGTATAGGGCGTTTATGTTCCAAATTCCACTGTTAACTCAAGCCGATAGTCCTAGTAGTTATTTTTCGTGAAGCTATGTGAGGCTGGTAGTCTCTCATACTGTGACGTTCTCACACTTTCACCCAGTAATAATAGACAGTAGTCGACAGTAATCGGCTTGAATTAACAAAAAACTGCCTAAAATTTGGAAAAAAACTACCTTTATCATGGGATATTTTTTATAATCTGTATGGGACAGCTAAAGATGTGTTGGTTTCAACACGAAACGGCATTCCTATGAACAAATTTATAAATAAGGATGTGACAAAGTTTGAACTGTGTTTTACAACTATGGAGAAATCCCACAATATTAATTCCTATAGTGTGGTCCACGTTATAATGGCAGTGGAGAAAGATAGAAGAACAACGTTGCCGAACCTCTGTCTTGTCAATGCCTTCTATAGACGGTAGCTGATACAGGTTTATTGATGTAATATTAATTGTTCATTCTCGTTTAAAATAATCAATTATATTTTATCAAGCAAGAAATTATATTTTTCAATTATTTTATGATGGATTTTTATAACTAAGATGAAATATTTTGTTAATTAATTATTAATTCTACATTGTTAAAAGACGATCTGGCAACAGAGAAAAGTGAGAAAGAGTTAGCGCTATCTACTGTTTTGAATGATAGACAAGGATAGCAATACCATTGCTAATCAAACACTGCCATTATAACGTGGACCTCACTATATATAACAGGTTTTATCATTTTTAAACATGACTACTTCTATTCGATGCGGCAATTTCCAATAGAATTAAATTCCATATTTTTTATAGACCTATTGTATTGTATTTTAGATATTTTGTACTTTTTATGTTTAATTGCTTGTTTGTATTTTTTTTTGTGTAGTTGAGAAGTTGATATTTTGGTAATTATTAATATTGAATGAAAAATACTAAGAAATTGTCAAAAAACACAGATTTATTGATACTTAGAAAGACCGGTTCAATCTCTGAGAGATTATAATAACCGGTCTTTCTAAGTATCAATAAATCTGCAGTTTTTTGATAATGTCTTAGTCTTTTTCATTTAATATTGTCTTGAAAATTTATTACTTTCCTTGCCCTATTACCATAGGTAAGGAAAGTATTGCTTTCCGAAAAAAATTAAGGTACCCCAATTTCTAATTTCTATACGTTTCAAGTCCCCTGAGTCCAAAAAAGTGGTTTTTGGGTATTGGTCTGTATGTATGTGTGTGTGTGTGTGTGTGTGTGTGTGTTGTGGTGTGTGTGTGTGTGTGGTGTGTGTATATGAGTGTATGTGCGTCTGTGTACACGATATCTCATCTCCCAATCACGGAATGACTTGAAATTGGAACTTAAGGTCCTTACACTATAAGTATCCGACACGAACAATTTCGATCAAATGCAATTCAAGATGGCGGCTAAAATGGCAAAATGTTGTCAAAAACAGGGTTTTTCGTGATTTTCTCGGAAACGGCTCCAACGATTTTGATTAAAGTTATACCTGATATAGTCATCGATAAGCTCTATCAACTGCCACAAGTCCCATATCTGTAAAAATTTCAGGAGCTCCGCCCCATCTATGCAAAGTTTGATTTTAGATTTCCAAATTTCAGGTCTCAGATATAATTTAAACAAAAAAATTCTAGTGGAAACGATTGAGCATGGACATCTCTTCAATTAATGTCCAGTAACATTTTCACCTAAAATTGAAAATAAGCTTGAAATTTGAGAAAATGTAATTATTAAATTATTACCAAACTGTTGGCAACTGTTGATTCTATTAAATCATTCACTATGAAGAGATAGCAGATCTCGTGTGTATCCAGCGTTATTGACCTGTCACCAGCTGGCTCAGATCTTTGATTAGAGATGCGCGTTCACACTAGCGTCAGGTGATCAATTTTCATAACGGCAAGGGAAGTTGTGTGAGTGCGCCACACAGATTTTTTTGTGTAGTTGAGAAGTTGGTATTTTGGTAATTATTCATATTGAATGAAAAATACTAAGAAATTGTCAAAAAACCACAGATTTATTGATACTCAGAAAGACCGGTTCAATCTCTGAGAGATTGACAATGGTGTAATAACCGAAACCGGTCTTTCTAAGTATCAATAAATCTGTGTTTTTTTTGACAATTTCTTAGTCTTTTTCATTCAATATTGTCTTGAAAATGTATTTATTGGTAGTCAGGTGCATTAAATATATTGATTCTGTATTGCCTTGGATATTTATTTGATTTAATTTGATCTGTGATCAGATGGCTGTTGAACCACGACGCATGTAGACGCCCGAGTTCACAGGAGTTGTTGCAGTCTCCGCTGATACCTCCACCCCAACTGGAGGACGCCCAGCTGCAGGAGATGGTCAGGCATACACTGTCGAATCCACAGAGCCGCGCATACAAGCATCTCATCGCTGCTTGCTTCAGTCAGGTGATTACTAAATCATCGGATTACTAATCCGAAATTAGTTTTATTCCAACTACTTTGGCCAACAGCTTTGGATCTTTCACCACTCACGCTCCGGCTGGCTAGGTGGTCTTGCCCTTATTCTATGCTATGAGACTTTTAATTCAATTCAATTCTTTATTGCCAGAATTAACAATGCAACAAATCAAGGTTAATAAATCTACACTTATTACAGAAAATAAAATGAAATTGACTACCAAGAACTAAAAACTAAAAATTTTTTCAGGCACCACCAGCAAAAAGAAAAGTCTTTGAACGCTGGTGGGAGTCGCAAAAAGTCCGATTTAAAATAAAAACTGAAAACAAAATACAATTTACAATACAAAATCGAGTTGATTACAAGAAAAAAAATACTTCACTGAAAAACAAAAGAGTGATAACGAATTTTGAGAGAGAGAGAAAAAAAATTTCCAAAAGGAAAAACTAAAATATGACTACCATCCAGGTCTCAGGAATTAAAAAAAATAAAATAAAGATTGCTTTATAAAAAATATATATAAATATAGGCTATTATTACCACCATTCAGGTCCCAGGGAAAAGAAATACTTTTCCTTAAAACAATCCTCTATTCCCTTCAAATCTACTCTTTGATGAATATCAAATGGAATTATATTAATAAATCTAGAGCTCATATACATCAACTGTCTTCTTAGCATGCTTAACTAAGAATCTTGAACAACATACCTCAGCGAACTGCCTGGTCTCAAGTTGTAAAATGTTTTATCAATCCTACATAATTTATCATTATTTTTGACTATATATTTGAAATATATCTCTTGAAATAAAGTTGCCTTACTGTCAAAACTTTGAAATCAAAAAATATAGAGATCCACTTGGATACAGCCTAGATTTGTTTAATATTGTTTTTATTATGCACTTTTGAATTATGAATAAATCACTAATGTGGCTATCATAGGCCCCACCCAACGACTATACCATACTGTATTAACGATTGTACAAAAGCAAAATATATCATTTTAAGGTACTCTAGATTTAAGATTTTAAAGAATTTATAGGAAAGTATTTGAGTTTTTACAAATAAAGCTTAAGTGGGACCCAATTTGCACAGGATCACGATTCTTCAACCTTCTCCCGCTACATCTCAAAACTATTGAGAGCAAAAAATTATTTTCTCAGAATTAAAAAATACTAGATTGTAAGGCCATATTATGCAGTTCTGAATACACAGAGGAACATACTTTCCAGCACTTGCGAAAATAAACTATTAAGATTTGACAATTAGATTATTTATATTAAAAATAAATAAATATTTTTTCATTTATATCAAATTGATATTGAGATTAATAATAAAACTTGACAATTCTCCGGTCAATCGACTGTGGCGAAGAACTGAAACTGAACTGAATTGAACTAAAGCTACTTCTAAATAGTAGACGGACAAAAACGTTTGCTATTTGTTTTTCTCCTTGAATTGTTGTATTGAATCGCATTGTTTTTCTTGATTTGTCTTGTATTTTGTTTGTGAGAAATAAAATATATATTCATTTATTTACTATCCAATTTTTTTATGTATTGTTTTCTCTTGATTTTTTTTTGTATTGTGTTTGTGAGAAATGAAATCTATTTGTTTGTTGTTCAGGAACTATCGCCGGCGCAAGACGTGACCTTCGATATGTCGCCGAGTGTTCGCGGCGCGTCGCACGCGGCACAGATCGAGTTGGTCGCCGAGAATGTGCGCACTGTGCTCAAACAACATGGCGCCGTGCACCTGCCCATGCCTCTGTTGACACCGGCTGCATCACACGCGGCGACTGGAGTCGTGCGACTCATGTCGCGCTGGGGTGGCGTGCTGGCCGCGCCCTACGACCTGCGACAGGCGTTTGCGCGACACTTGGCGCAGAACGCGTTTGTCGCGCGACTCAAGCGGTATGCGATCGATCGCGTCTACAGGGAGAGACGGGTGCTCGGGTTTCATCCGAGGGAACTGTACGAGTGTGCCTTTGATATTGTCACGCCTTCTTCCGCGCCTGGTCAGTTTTATACAGTTTAAAGGTAAATCATTTTAAAGCAAGAAAATCCATACAGGAAAACATTTTTGTTCAATTCTATTTGGAACTCGCTCCTCACTCACAGGCATTTGCCCATACAGGCATTATGCCTCCTTCACATTTAATATCTATTTTGTAAAAGAAGAAGAGAATAAATCAATTTCAATGATCCAAGCGTTTTGGAGACAGGGAATGAATAGAATAGAATCTTTATTGCAGCAATATCTGAGGTCTTCAGATACAATACAAGAGTCAAATGATACAAAATACAAATATATTACATCAGTAAGTTACACTATCAGTACCCAATGATAATATGTAACCTGATTTTCAACTTATAACCGAATATTCCTAGCTAATGTATAAAAATCTTCAATCTTGTTTAAAGGGTTAACTGCTAAGAAACGTTTCATATGATTTTTAAAAGTTCCATTCTCCATATCTCTAAGATCTTCAGGAAGTGAATTAAACAATTTTATTGGTAAAAATAGAAATGTTTTTGTGTACTAGAATAGGTATACCGATAAGTAGTCAAATTACCCCTATTTCCAGTGTTATGGCTATGAACTACCCCCTGCTTCACAAACTGCTCCAAATTCTCCTTGACATAAATAAGGCTTTGTTGAACAAATATTGGAGGTAGAGTCAATATTCCTAGAAATTTAAAATGCTCATCACACTGTGCTCGCTTAGAAAGCCCACAAATCAGTCTGATAGCCTTTCTCTGTATTCTAAAAAGTCTACCATTGTAAGCTCTGGAACCCCAAAGTATGGTGCCATTTATGACAAATGAGAATTGATGTGAGCGCAATAAATCACCTTCAAAACATCCAAACTGACATAATATGACCTCAGTTTTCTAATTAAGAAGACTCCCTTATTCAGCTTGCTAGCAACAATGTCAATGTGCTGGGACCAACTAAGGCAAGTGTCAAGTGTGAAGCCCAGAAACTTTGCCTCTTTCTCCTCATTCATAGTCAGTCTTCTATTATAACTGATAGTCAAAGAATGTAGAATCTGACACGTTAAGGGGCTTATTGACAAGTAATGTTTTTAGACTCGAATTCAAAAGTGAATGAAACATATCCTACTTTTTGGATTTAGTATATCAGTCAAAACTCGGGGAAGAAACAGTTTTGGGCTGTGTCTGTTGGTCCTTCCCCAATCATGTTAATGATTTGTGTTTTGTCTATTATTGAATAAATATTAAGTGCAATATTTCTTGAGTTTTTAATTTATTGTGATACATTCTGTGATTCATTTAGAGTATAAAATCAACCTTCAAAATTCAAAATTTTAAATCATCATTCCTGGACCGAAAATCAAGTGACGAAGCAGTGTGAGATTACATAACCTTATCTTTTGGACAACATTAACATTTTATCAAAATTTTTGGAGAGAAATAGTACAGGCTCAGCCTAGTTTTTCCTCCAATGTCATAATTGTATTATGATTATAGTATTTTATACAATAAATGGAAAGTAAGTATGAGAAATAAAACACACTGAGCTTAATAGAAACTGGAGGTAACAGTGATTGTGGTAGCAATATTTTATTCATTTATTTATTCATTTACATCAACCTTGTGCAGCAATATTTTATTCATTACATCAACCTTGTGGTAGCAATATTTTATTCATTTACATCAACCTTGTGGCAGCAATATTTTATTCATTACATCAACCTTGTGGCAGCAATATTTTATTCATTTACATCAACTTGTGGTAGCAAATTTTATTCATTTACATCAACCTTGTGGCAGCATATTTTATTCATTTACATCAACTTGTGGCAGCAATATTTTATTTATTTACATCAACCTTGTGGTAGCAATATTTTATTCATTTACATCAACCTTGTGGCAGCAATATTTTATTCATTTACATCAACCTTGTGGTAGCAATATTTTATCATTTACATCAACCTTGTGGCAGCAATATTTTATTCATTTACATCACCTTGTGGTAGCAATATTTTATTCATTTACATCAACCTTGTGGTAGCAATATTTTATTCATTTACATCAACCTTGTGGTAGCAATATTTTATTCATTTACATCAACCTTGTGGCAGCAATATTTTATTCATTTACATCAACCTTGTGGTAGCAATATTTTATTCATTTACATCAACCTTGTGGTAGCATATTTTATTCATTTACATCAACTTGTGGTAGCAATATTTTATTCATTTACATCAACCTTGTGGCAGCAATATTTTATTCATTTACATCAACTTGTGGTAGCAATATTTTATTCATTTACATCACCTTGTGGCAGCAATATTTTATTCATTTACATCAACCTTGTGGTAGCAATATTTTATTCATTTACATCAACCTTGTGGTAGCAATATTTTATTCATTTACATCAACCTTGTGGTAGCAATATTTTATTCATTTACATCAACTTGTGGCAGCAATATTTTATTCATTTACATCAACCTTGTGGTAGCAATATTTTATCATTTACATCAACCTTGTGGTAGCAATATTTTATTTATTTACATCAACCTTGTGGTAGCAATATTTTATTCATTTACATCAACCTTGTGGCAGCAATATTTTATTCATTTACATCAACCTTGTGGCAGCAATATTTTATTCATTTACATCAACCTTGTGGCAGCAATATTTTATTCATTTACATCACCTTGTGGTAGCAATATTTTATTCATTACATCAACCTTGTGGTAGCAATATTTTATTCATTTACATCAACCTTGTGGCAGCAATATTTTATTCATTTACATCAACCTTGTGGCAGCAATATTTTATTCATTTACATCAACCTTGTGGCAGCAATATTTTATTCATTTACATCAACCTTGTGGCAGCAATATTTTACTTTTAGTAGAATTGATGGTAATGTTGTGAAATCTCTCCATAATAAGAAAACAAAGATATTGTCAAATTTCACTAAAAATTCTATTAAAAACTTTATAACATAACCATGGTTTCACGTAGAGGCCATTGAAATCCACAATTAGAAAAGGATAACTCAGTCACAAGCCTGAATGAACAAACCGAATTTGTAAATTGTAGAATATAAATTTATTGTGAATTTGTAAATTGTAGCATAAGTAGAATAGTTGAAAATCACCTATAAGTTAGATTTACAATTGCTTAACAATATCCTACAGTTTTAAATTTGAAGAGCTTCAACTTCAGTTCATCATCCCATTATAGTCAAGAATAATCTTTCACTGATTAGAAGATGATACAATAGTAGTAATTTTGTTCTTTCCATAACTAGTTTAAAATAATCATGTTTAAATTTTTCCAATAGTAATTATTAGCCCTGTATAGAGTACCGGGTGATTACAAATGAAATAGACAACTTCAATAGCCTGTACAAAATTAAACTGGTGTATTTCAACATAGTAGGTGATATAGGTTTGTAGGGAATTTCTTAAGTTTATGTTGGTAGAACTGTTGGTGGCTATTGTTGGCTGCTCCGTGTTTCAACAGCCAGTTTAGTTTAGCAATATGGCCGCTACTCAAGTGGAGAAAGCTTATTGTGTTCTTGAATTAGCCAAAACAAACTCTGTTACTGTTGTGCAGCGTCATTTCAGAACAAAATACGGTAAATACGGTAATATACAGTATTTTGTTCAAGTATAATGAGCACCAACACATTTCAACATCAATTTCATGAGACTTAATTTAGGTTTTGGCTGCAACCCAACTTTATATTATATTTCCAATATTTCTGCTCATTGTAGGTTAGTATGAATAGGCACACATAACTATTAGCCAAAAACTCGATAAAAGTTTAACAGATTAGAGTAGTCTTGATCAAACAAACATTGTTTGAGTTGTATACTTCCATTTTATTCTCAAGTTCCTAATTTTTGTAAGTAATGAGCTATTGTAGCCTATATGGCCATATTTTCCATCTTATTTCTCAAGTTTTTCTGATACATAATATAATATAACCATTATAGGACTGTTGTATTGAATTTGGGACATTGGAATTCAACTCATTGTTATCATTGAAATTGAGTTAAACTTTATTTTGCGGTAATTTTTAAAAGGTTTGAAATATAACCTTTCAAGTAAATTTTTCTCTCTTTAGATTGTCAAGCCAAATGCCAAAGACTTGATAGACAGTCTCCAAGTCATAGACAGAGTAACAGACCAGCTGTATTATAGAGTGGTCATAAAAAAAATCATCCCTTTTACTGAAAGAAAATTCAATTTTACCTAGAAAATAATCACAAAGGTATATATATTTTGATATTATAATATTCATTACTGTCACCAAAATTTAGAATTTAATTAGATTGAAAACCAAAAAGAATAAAAATATTGCACCAAACTGTAAACTGTAAAGTTTTCAAAACTTAAAAACATTGAATTATTTAGAAATATTTTGTCTGGTATTACTTGAAGAAAAAAGAAAACAGTATTTTTTGCTGGTTCATTTCAAATTCATCAAAACTGAAATCTGACATGAGTTGAAATAAAATGAAAATATCATTCAGTGCAGTTCTCTTCTATATTTTATTAGTGTATAACATGTTTCAACTTATGAGAACCATTTTCAAATAATGTGGCTTATAGAAATGGAATTCGGAAAATATAGACAGCTGACACGTTACATGCGGCAACGTTCCTCTTCAACGTGCCGTTTACATTCGCCGTGTAAATAGGTACTTGCCGCGGTCACATTGACATGTGATAACCGGCGGAATGTCTATTGATAGACAAGGATAGCTACACCAATGTTAATCAAATACTGCCACTATAACGTTGACTTCACTATAAGTAGAATCTTCTCTTTGAAGAACTGTCAATAATTGACAGTTCTCCTCATCACTTCTCTCTTCTCTTCTTTGCCTGCCTATTACATGGGAAACCATAGTTGGCTAGGTATCTTCCTCTCTTTTTTCTCTTCTCCAACACACCCAACCACAAAGCCCATGGTTTCTTTATATTTGTAGCATTTTATTGTATTTTATTTGTTTTGTAATTCTTTGTCATTTTGTTTTGTCTTGTTTTGTGTGTTTGATAAATTGAAATTGAAATTGAAATTATTTGTAATTTTTGTAATTCTTTGTCATTTTGTTTTGTCTTGTTTTGTGTGTTGACAAAGAATTACAAAACAAATAAAATACAATAAAATGCTACAAATATAAAGAAACCATGGGCTTTGTGGTTGGGTGTGTTGGAGAAGAGAAAAAAGAGAGGAAGATACCTAGCCAACTATGGTTTCCCATGTAATAGGCAGGCAAAGAAGAGAAGAGAGAAGTGATGAGGAAAAAAGGAAGGGAGAAATGGGGGAAGGAAGAAAAACAGAGGAATAGGTACGCAAAATAAAGGTAAGCGAGTCCACTGAAAAATGAAAAAAAAACTAATGAAAAAACAATGCTGGAGCAGAAATCTTGAGTCTTATTTATATCTAAATGGAAGAAGAAATTACTGTATGTCCAGTTTTTTATATCCAGTTTAATTTTTCCGCTGATCTTATTGTGAAAGTGATTTGGAATGAGGTTTATTATTTTAGTACCTATGTAAATTAACTGCCTCCTTATACATTCAATATTAGTGTTATAGGTTACATATTTGTTAGCAGTTGCCCTTAGATTATAATAATTAAGTGTAGAGTTCAATGTGAGAGGAAAATCGGATCTATATTTTATTAAGTATTCAATTACGGTTTTTATGTATAATTGACGTATAGTTATGACCTCAAAATCACTAAAACCCATATCCGTTGGATAGAACCTGGGTTTGTTTAATATAGTTTTAATTATCAGTCAATCTATGGATTTCTTGCTATCCTTTGATGAATGTATTATTGAAATAATTTATGAATTTCACTTTATTATTGAATTGATGGAAATTAGGCTACTGAGATGTTGCAATTACTCAGAGGCTAATGAATTGATAATATTATTATTAAACGATGTGGATGTCGATGTGAATCTCAGTGCTCTTGAACAAAAGATGTACAGATGTCAGAGCAAGGCAGAAGCCTGGTTTTGGGCAAACCGTCTATTTTTGAATACAACCAAGACCCAGAAGCTAGTGCTTGGTTTGAGACGGATCAGTGAGAGTGCAAAAAGTGCTAAGCTTCTTGGCATTACACTAGATTATAAACTCACATGGATACCTCATATAGAAAGTGTCTGCTCCAAACTTAGTAGGGTTATATACCTTCTTCGAAGGCTCAGGGATTGTTTACCCGCACACTATTTAAGAATGTGCTATTTCGCTTTTTTTCAGAGTGTCTTTATGTACGGATTGGTCTTGTGGGGTTGTGCCCCAGATGTGCAAAGAGTGTTCTTACTACAGAAAAAGGCTATAAGAATTATATCAGGTGCAGCGTATTTGGAGCATTGCAAGCCATTATTTATAAAAGAAAAAGTTATGACAGTTTACAGTATGGTAGCTTTCAAACTCCTAATTCAAGTAAAGAAGGATATAGGATCATATAGATGCAGAGTTGACATCCACAGCCATAATACACGAAATAAGACAAAAATAGATGTACCTTACACAAGACTGAAAAAAGTATTAACTAGTCCTAATCATGTATCCTTGAAACTTTTTAATATTCTGCCAGACTCAGCCAGAAACTTGCCTTTAACAGTATTCCGACAAAAACTTGAAAACCTTCTCTTACAGTTCCCACTATACTCGCTTTCTGATTTCCTCCAGCTGCCAGTAGAGAATCATTTTTTGGAAACCATACGTGATAGTACTCTGTAGTCTTTTATATTTTTATGTGTTTATATTTAAATGATGCATTATGTACGTTGGATTATTTTACTCTTGATATTATTGTTTTATTGACATATATGGAGGAAACCTTAAATAGAGGTTTCCAATAGCATTGTTTGTGTCCTGAATGGAATGAAACTTATATTCTATTATTCTGTTATTTTATTATGATGTATTTATAATGTATATTTTGACGTTTCCGATAGCATTGTTTGTATGCACTAAAGGAATAAAAATCATTCTTATTCTTATTCTTATTTTTAACGAAAATCCCAATTAAATGCTGTAATTCACCCCGAAGACATCTGCTACTGCAAATATTGACAACTAGCTGTTCACCCTTTTGTCAATATTTGCAGTATCAGAAGTTTTCTGGGTGAATTACAGAATTGAATTTGGATTTTCGTTAAAATTGAATTGCTTTTTGTTGTCAGCGACATTGGCGGCCGCCGAAGCGGAGTTGTTGTTTGCCGCTAGACAAATAGTGGGTACTAGATCCGGCAGTTGCTTCATAAGACTGAACCACATGTGCCTCGTCACAGCTGTGTTGCTCCACTGTGGCATCGACTACTCGAGTCATGAAAGAGTGTGTTCGCTCCTCGCCAAAACCAAGGTATCAGAAATGCACACAATGTTTCAGTTTTCTGTCTTTTGCCATCTTTTCCTGCAACTCCATTTGCTGTTTTAGAGTACTTCACAAAAACAAGAGTTCTGACAGCAATATATTACTTCAACTAGTGGGCCCCCCGAGCTGCAGAATTCGCTCAAAATGCCGTTATTCTATTTAAAGCAGTGAAAATCTATAGAAATAATTCAAGTTTCTTTGGGTTATCAATTGCATTCCTTAATATTCTAGCGGATGTGTATAAATAATGATAAATTACTAAATGAATAAATTATTTTCTTATGCACTTCCAATGCTATCCAGTTATATCCTCAAAAAGGTCAAAGAAATGAGTCAATTTCGTTGGCCAAAGAACTAAATTTTTATAATGGCGCAAAGGTATTTGACGTTTAGAATTTTAACATGAGTATAATTTGTGGATTTAAGTGAAATTTTTAATATTTTTTGTGATTGTGAAGGAAAATTTTTGTTTGGATTTGTATTTTGGAATTAATTAATTTGATAAATTTAAAATTATTGTAGTACATACATTTCTTGGTCTCAAAATAGTGTGTGAATTAAGTTATTATTTACATAACCTCTAGACTGTGTATTCCAAATTTAGTTTTAAAGCAGTTTGGGCGACTGCCTGTTGTTTTCACCTTAATTGTATCTATTGTCTATGAATAAATGAAATGAAAACGATATGAGTTGACAATTTGAAGTTCATTGATGGAAGCAATTGAAACTAATCGTTTAGAATTCTATTAATAAATGCAAAGGATATGAGTTGACAGTTTGAAGTTCATTGATGGAAGCAATTGAAACTAATCGTTTAGAATTCTATTAATAAATGCAAAGGATATGAGTTGACAGTTTGAAGTTCATTGATGGAAGCAATTGAAACTAATCGTTTAGAATTCTATTAATAAATGCAAAGGATATGAGTTGACAATTTGAAGTCATTGATGGAAGCAATGAAACTAATCGTTTAGAATTCTATTAATAAATGCAAAGGATATGAGTTGACAGTTGAAGTTCATTGATGGAAGCAATTGAAACTATCGTTTAGAATTCTATTAATAAATGCAAAGGATATGAGTTGACAGTTTGAAGTTCATTGATGGAAGCAATTGAAACTAATCGTTTAGAATTCTATTAATAAATGTCTATAAATAGATACTAAAACTTTATTCGAATTAACCACCGTCTTTCGGAGGAGACGATGACTCGTCGGTCCGGACTACCTCAAAAGTAGTCTTCATCTCTCATCATCATCCCTCTCACTCATTACCCACGCACAAGCCTGAGAGTTTCAGGTGAGGCATCACCCTCAGTATTATTATTATAAAATTTAATTCAATCGAACTGTGGCATTTGAATTTGGCATTGGTTATTTTCCAGCTGCAGGAAGGAGGTAACAATAGTCGCGCATCGGCTGAGTCGGCACTAATCGGCAGTGATCTTGCTGAACAGACTGTGGCGATGCTGATCTCCCTGTTGACCAAGGAGGACTCCTACGAGCGGTTGTCTGCGTGGCTGCGTCCCCTCGTGCAGAAAAAGGCCAAGTCGGTCTGTCAGCAAGGACTGCTGCATCTCAAACAGCTGATTGAGTATATCGGGTTGCTGGGAGTTGAGGTTAGTACCTGTTTCACCAAGGTCAACATATAGAGGTAATAACACCAATGTTAATTTTGGAGTGAGATTCAATGGGCCATATGAATAAAGTTGAGCATTTGCTTATACTTCTAAAATATGGAGCATTTGCTTCATTTTCTATGAATAAACGTGAGCAAAACCTTTTGCTCATGCTCATCAAAAAAATAGTTTTAGCATTTGCTCAAAAGTAAAAGCTTATACTCAAAATTGTTTGAATAAACTAGAGCATTTGCTCAACTTTTGAAGCAAATGCTTCAAAAAGGGAGTCTAGTCTAGAGCAGCTTATCACCTTTTGCTCATAGTAAAAAATGGCTCAACTAATTCGTATGAGAAAGAGAAAACTATACGGATACGATCGCAACCAATAGTTGAGAACTATAAAATATTTTCAGATTAACCATGATATATACACCATTATTCCACACAAAAGAATAAATACAAAAGATAGCCATCCAAAATAGGAAATAGGCATTTAAGAAGATGGAGAGTGTAGACGATTATAAGAAGGCTATTGATATTATAAGAATATGCTGAAGATTATTATAGAGATGAATGACATTTTTTCATGATTTCATTTAAAAATTCTAAACTCAACTAACCTAAAACTCTATTCATAAATAGAAAACAGAGCAGACGACGCAAACACAAGCGGTGCCTACTTGCATATTTAGCGCTTCCGTGAGCTATAAAAACAAAGTAAGGCTACAAAAGCGAATCAGTTGATAAAAAATCTTTAAAATACGTGAGCATTTGCTCTAGAGTTCAGGAGCATAAGGTAAGAGTATATGGCAAAGCTTATTCATATAAAAATGAGCAAATGCTTTTGCTTCTACCTTTTGCTCATGAGCAAAACCTTATGCTCCATGCTCTTGCTCATGAGCATTTGCTCTGGTTTTATTTATAAGGGCCATTCAATTAATAATTTCTCGTTTCGTTTAGTTTCAAATTCAGCGCGTGCAGTGTAAGGGTATGATCACATTGATTGTGTATATGTGCAAGTGTAAGCTTGATTAAGCTTGACCAAGCTTGCAGATGAGAAACAAAATAAAATAGCAAAACACACAGAAACAGTCAATAAGAAATTCATCATAATCAAATCTGTAAAAACTCTTCAAATGAATATGAATATAAGGACAATCCTATCAGATATTTCTTCAGCTTAGCTCTAAAAATCGTTAACTCCTCTATGGGCTTTAAATTTCGGGGTAAAATATTTATCTCCCATGAAAGTTGTCTTCATTTTAAAAAATTCTAAATTATATATCTGTACGATTCTTCCTGATCTAGTATTATAAGCATGTAAAATACTACCTCTCTTTTCTAAATCAGTGAATTTGTAAAAGTACATTATGACGTCAAAAATATATTGCCCATAGTCTTTCAATATGCCTAGGTGATAGAAAATTTGTTTCACAGAGTCCCTCCTTTTAATATTCATGATTATTCTCAGTGCTCTTTTCTGCTGACCTAATATCCTATTATACAATTTCTGTATATTTATATCTGGTTATTTATGTACAACGGATCTCGAAAACGGCTCTAACGATTTTCACGAAATTTGGAACATAGTAGGTCCATGATATAAGAATTCGATTGCACTTGGTCTCATTCTTTGGAAAACTCGCTGAACGACATTAAAAGGATAATTATTCATCCTTGGAAAACAGATGATAATTTCGTCGTCTCTCGATAACAGAAGATTCGTGTGCCTGTGTGGGATAGAGCAGAATTATTTCCAGCTGTGTAATCATAATCAATCAGCGAAAATTTTATCTAGCTAGACATTAATCGATTTGATCAACATAATTTGATTTTTGACATGACATGATAATCCTCCTAAGCTAGAGTATATAATAGTTTTCAAAGTTGATCTTTATTGACAATTTTAAGTGATTAGTGAGTGTTATTTTGTTATTCAATTTGTTTGTATATAATCTAAATTATAAACTTTTTGTTTTTGAATGTTTGAAAAGAAAATGAACCTGAATTCAAGTGTATGGAACATACCTACTTTCGGACTATTTATAGGGTATAAATCAAAATTCGGGGAAGAAAAAGTTTTGGGCTGTGCCTGTAGTACTTCCCCAATCATTTTAAATAATTGTGTTCGGTTTATGAAAAGTAAATAAATAAATAACGAGCGAAGCTCGTTGCCCCGATATTTTCGATTATACATACTTTTTCCTACAGTTACGTTGAAAGTGGCCATTGCTGCACTGATTACAGAACGCAAAGAATCACTTTTCCGCTCTAGTGCGGGAAAAATTTTTCTGCACTCCAGATTTGCAACATGGCAACGCAAAATACTTAGTAGGTTATATGGAGCACAGTGCAGCAAAATCAAAATGAAGTTGGTAACAGTGACTGCTGTGGCTGCTATAGTGAGCAGAGGTGCAACCAAGCACAACGCGCTAATTATTAGATTATATATTATAACCAAGGACAACGAGGACTTTAGGATTTAGGATTAAGGTTTTTATCAATAATAAAATTACACAGAAAAACATTTTATGGATTTCAGTCAATTTTACCCATAATTACCCACTTTTCATATTCAATGGTAACTGTAGGAAAAACTTAATGTGAAATACGTGCGCAAAGTTCCTCGGCTGCACTCAAAAAAACCAACTCAAGTAAACGTTTCTTCGGTGCAGCAAACTGTCACTTTCCGCACTAGTTGCACAAATAACTATTTCCATACACAGAAGCAGATAAATATTTATCAACAAACAATGTCGGTATATTTATAGCAATACATATTCAATAAATTATAACTAAACACTGCAGATATGGAGAGCTTAAAAAACTCCTCAATACTCAATAAGAGCTTCTTAAAAGATACTCATCTAGTTTGTGAAAAAAAATCTTCTTTGAATACTTGTTCAAG
This sequence comes from Nilaparvata lugens, assembly GCF_014356525.2. NCBI lineage: Eukaryota > Metazoa > Arthropoda > Insecta > Hemiptera > Delphacidae > Nilaparvata > Nilaparvata lugens. Next base: position 64,471,594 of record NC_052507.1, on the reverse strand, counting down.
AGGTTAAAACTATTATAAATCTTTCTCTTCTTGTTTCTTGTTTATTTGTCAATAAGGTTGATTGATCGATTGCTGATTGCAGTGGTCAGTGGTTGTAAGCCTGGGTTTGATTCACGAGCTGCGAGACTATTCGGGAGTTGTGTTCCAAGTGGTGTGGGATCAGAGAGGCAAACAGGGGCGGACTGAGCGATGTGTCATCGCTGCCGGCGGACGGTATGACTCCATGATACATCGGCTCAGGTATGTACCAATTTTGATATGAAACAATTCAAGATTTCATAACAATGAGATTGAATTATATCTATTTACAGGATAGATCCCAAATATTGACCTTGAATTCACAGAAAAGCACCCTTAATCTCACATCTTATGGATTACCACAGGGTACGGTCTTGTCACCTGTTTTATTTCTCATTTATGTGTTGGATGGGGTTGGTTGGAGAAGAGAAAAAAAGAGAGGAAGATACCTAGCCAACTATGGTTTCCCATGTAATAGGCAGGCAAAGAAGAGAAGAGAAGTAATGAGAAAAAGGTAAGGGAGAAATGGGGGGAAGGAAGAAAACAGAGGAATAGGTACTCAAAATAAAGGTAAGCGAGTCCACTGAAAAATGAAAAAACAATGCTGGAGCAGAAATCTCGAGTCATATATCTAAATGGAAGAAGAAATTACTGTATGTCAGTTTTTTATATCCAGTTTAATTTTTCCGCTGATCTTATTGTCCATGAGAAGTGATTTGGAATGAGGTTATTATTTTAGTACCTATGTAAATTAACTGCCTCCTATACATTCAATATTAGTGTTATAGGTTACATATTTGTTAGCAGTGGCCCTTAGATTATAATAATTAAGTGTAGAGTTTATTGTGAGAGGAAAATCGGATCTATATTTTATTAAGTACTCAATTACGGTTTTTATGTATAATTGACGTATAGTCATGACCTCAAAATCACTAAAAACCATATAGTTTTAATTATCAGTTTTTGTGCTACAAATAATTCAGCAATATGACAGTTGAAACAGCCTCCCCAAACAACTATGCCATACTGCAGAATTGACTTGACTAGAGCATGATACATCATTTTCAGGTGGTTCTTATTAAGATTCTGTTAACTTGGTAAAATTTAAAAGATAAATATCTAATTTTTCTACATATGTATTTAATATGAACATCCCATTAAGGTTTTCATCAATTATGATCCCAAGTACTTAGTATTATTGACTTTTTTAATGGTGGGACAATCACAATTACCCAAGTTTAAATTGCACTGAGAATGGAGTCTCAAATCTTGATTCTCGTTGGGCTGTCCTACTCTATTTGCAGAGAAAGTTATGTAATTCGTTTTTTCAATATTTAAACTCAAGGTATTCTTATCTAACCACTTCTTGATTAAAAGCATATATTTTCAGCTATGGTATGAACTTCATTCCATGAATTACCGTGAAAATAGCTGCAGTATCATCTGCAAAGGATATCACAGTTGAGTTTAGAAGTCTTAAATTTAAAAAGTCATTTACATAGAGTATGAAAAGGATGGGAGAAATTACATTACCTTGAGGAAGACCATAAGAAGTTAAGTTAGTTACACTAGATTGATCATTTATGGTTAGGACTGGGTTCTATTACTCAGATAGCTTTTGAACAATTTAAGCGAGACTCCTCTGAAACCATAGGACTCCAGTTTATGAACAAAGTATTATGAGGTATTGTATCAAAAGCTTTGCGTATATCCAGGAAGACTGCAATAGTTTTCTTATTGGAGTTTATTTTATCAGATAAAGTATTGACGAATTTTATTAGAGCGTCAGATGTACTTTTACCATTTTGGAAGCCGAATTGGTTCTTGTTGATAATTTGTTAAGATTCAAGAAAGAAACAACTCTTGACTTTATAGTTTCTCCATTATTTTAGCAAGGTTGCTGATAAGACTAATCGGTCTATAATTACAGGGATTAGTCGGGTCACCTTGTTTGAATAGAGGTTTTATTTTGGCTGACTTGAGGTGCTCAGGAAAATATCCCTCCTCAAAGCATCTATTAAAAATGAAAGAGAGAGGTTGAGATATAAATTGGCTATTTTCTTCAGCGTAATATTACCTAGACTATCAATACCAGGACTGCAGTTGTTCTTTAGATTTTTAATAGTTGCCTCAACCTCAACTGGGCACGTTGGTCTCATAAAAAACGTGTTATCGATCTGTATTTCAGGAAATCGATCACCAGTATTATCAGGGATATTGATAGTTTGAGCTTGTAATTTACCCACATTTGTGAAATATTGTTGAGGGATTGAGCATCAAGTTCAGTACTCTTGTCGTTGATACTGTCCTCACCTATAACTTCGTTTATGCACTTCCACAACTTCATGTTGGTTATTACAATTTTCAATTTTCCCTTTATAGTAGACTTCCTTTGCATGATTTATGATCTTATTCAAACCATTACATAAACTTTATATTCATTCTTTAATATATTGTTATTAGGATCTCTTCTGAGTCTAGAATGCATTTTGTCCCGCGTGATTATTGATCTTATGATGCCTTCAGATATCCAGGGCTTCAGGGGACGAAGTCTGTTAGGTATCTCTTTTACCTTTCTGCATTGGTTGTCAAACGATCGACAAATTTATCCATAATAGTGTCAATGCTTCCATTCACGGTATAGATTTCTTCCCAATCTTCATTCCTTATGCGTTCCAATAGTGCATGATAGTTGGTTCTAGTTAATGTGTTTATCAATACTTTTCTATTATTCTTATTGATAGGAACCTTCACCAAGAGAATGATCTTTGATGATGTGAATGATCTTTCAAGATTTTGGCATAAAGCTGTAAGTCTCTATATGTTGTAATTTTTCTATTGATGTAAATAAATAAATTAAATTAAAATTGAAAGATGGCAGGATTTTGTCTTTTGCGGATGATACAGCAATAATCTTCACCAGTGCTGACTGGCGGTGCTTGTTCAGCGATACAGAAGGTTAGGCCTATATATTGACAGTCAAAAGATGGCTTGACATGAATACCATGAGTCTTAATGTAAATAAAACAAAATATATAACATTTTCACCAAATACAACTGGAAAACCAGAAAATCGTTTCAAGCTAAAACTGCATTCACTTTGTTCAAATCATTCAATATGTAACTGCCCAGGAATAGAAAAAGTAAATAATACTAAATATCTTGGAGTAATAATAGATGAAAACTTGAAATGGCAATCTCACATATAGTATCTGTGTAAAAAACTGAAATATATATCTTATAATTCTATAAACTAAACAAAATATTGAATATAAATAATTTGAAAACAGTTTATTATGCCATACTTCAATCAGTTTTACAATATCAGTGTTACTATCCTTGTCAATCTCCCTGTTAGCCTACTTGTATATACATACTCTGAACTATTGTTATTCTTGATATTGTGTTATGTATCTTATTATGTACACTGTATTTTTTTAGACGAGCTTATACATTGTAAAAAATGTCAGGCAGAATAAAGAATTTGAATTTGAATATGGATTAATGATATGGGGTGCTGCATATGATGTACACATCCAAAATCTATTCATCATTCAAAAAAATATAATAAAAACTATTGAATAAACCAAGGTTATACCCAACTAATCTATTTTTTCTGGATTTTGATGTTTTTACTGTGAGACAACTATATGTCAAAGTCTTAATGAAATACTTCAAATCATTTCAGACCGGGTGTAACAGAAAAATATCAAGTTCATTCTACAAGACTTTCATTGATCAGAAGGCAGCTAATTTACACAAGCAGTAAACTGATCAATGAGATACCTTTTGATTTGGATTTCAAAATTAGTAAAAAGAGCTTGAAAGAGTGGATTAAGAGAGAATATTTTTTTACATTGAATATAACGGTTTAATATAATTTAATTTCCTTTATTTTTATTTATAGGTGTTTCTCTGCACATTATTTGTTGATTTTTCTACTGTTCTAATGTTAAAATCGTTAGAGCCGTTTTCGAGATCCGTTGAACATAAATATATACCCATATAACCACATAATCAGATAATCATATAACCACATAACCATATAAATAAATATATACAGAAATTACTCGCTTAATATAATAGGATTGATGACATCGTCGGCACATTTTTATTCTGTGTTCACCACAAATCAGTTACAGTTTCCAATGTGAAAGATATTTGGCTACCCTTTAAATGCAGATTAAAGTATGAATGGTTCCTTGAAGCACTGCTACACGCCTGGTTGTAAATGACTTGAGGGTGTGGAGGCATTTTTGATTCGATGTAGTCATGCGTAAAATTCACGCATGATTAGTATTCTAGGGTTGATTGAAACAAAAATTACGGTATCTTTATTTATTTATTTATTTATTTATTTATTTATTTATTATTTATTTATTTATTTATTTATTTATTTATTTATTATTTATTTATTTATTTATTTATTTATTTATTTATTTATTATTTATTTATTTATTTATTTATTTATTTATTTATTTATTTATTTATTATTTATTTATTTATTTATTTATTTATTTATTTATTATTATTTATTTATTTATTTATTTATTATTTATTTATTTATTTATTTTGTATGATCTTTGCAGACATTCGCTGCAACTAGGTGTTCCTCCCTCAGGCACAGAGCAACACGCGGCCGGCATCAGTCTGTCGCTGGACAAGTTGGTGGCAGTGATGACGTCATCTGGCCAGGGTGACCAGTGTGGCCACACTCACAGGCAGACAGTGGCCGTGGTTGTGTGCGCGGTTGGCAACACTGGTGAGAGTTGTGCCAGCGGCTCAACGTGCTCAGAGAGCTGTGGGCGGCTGGGATCAGCTGTTCTTCCATCGATGAAGCTGAGGTTTTGATATATCACAAATATAGTTTTTAGGAAGTAGTAAAGTTTATATCAAGGTACCTAGGTCACAGAATAGGTACAGAATGGAAACTGAAACGCCTATCTAACCAATGCTTTTTACATGGCACAAATACTAGACACGTCACGTGACCTTAGGAAGTTCCAATCCTGGTCTTCTGATTGGCTCGCGGCAGTAAACGAGATCAATTGATCCGGATCAGTAAAGTGATCCGAACCTCCCATCAATACTGTTACAATGCGGAGCTTCCTAACAAGATGGCGGATTTTTGCGCCAGGGTACTAGCCGAGTTTCCATACTGTATGTATACTGTGCCTAGGTACCTTGGTATTCTAGGTACATTGGTTTATACTACAGTCACTATATTACCCACAGTATGGCCATTGGCCATATACCAAGTATATTTTTGTGATTATTAACTCCGATATAATTTCTTTCTTGTTTTTTCTATATTCCCAATATAGTTTTGGAACTTGAATTAGTAAATCGTAGATAATAGCGAGTAAAAATGAAAGGTAGGTAACGTAACGTGAAAGCTGAATTTCCAAAAAAATACCATAAAACTTTTGAAATGTGTCATGATATTGTAATAAATTTTGTTCAATTGACAAATAATAAAGTTCTCATATCTATTGCTAGAAGCATGATGGAATTCTCATCACAATAGATTCCATAACATTTAAATAGCTTGTTCTATTCAGCCAATAAGTCTGACGAAAATATTGTAAAGCACAACGTTGAATATAAACTCTGGAAATGCCAATTATTCTAGCCATAGTACTACTTGATGAATTTAATAAACATGTAAGAAATTGAAAAATAACACAAATAACCATTATTGTTTATATTTAGTGGTATTTCTAATCTTAACCACTGCTAGTGGTAATGCAACTCGAAAATCATATCAATAGCTATTGTACCAACATGTTATGGGTAGGGTACTCAGTACTGAAGAGAATCAATCAGAGAAGTCAAGACGTCTTTAATCAGCACTTAATCATGGTTAAATATTTCATAAAATGTTATATTCAATTGAGCCACAAAAATATTTTAAAATTGGATTATTTGAAGTTCGATCCAGTAAATAAGATAAGGAAATACACAAAATTGAAATTTATCTTTCTACATATTTATATAGATCACTGTTTCCCAATAAGTTGTCCGCGAAAGCTCTAGAAGTGGTCCGCGAAAGCTCTAGAAGTGGTCCGCGAGGAGTCCGAGGGAAGGAAAATTGATGTTTTAAGCTTTATTGGTGTTTTTTAAAGTTATCTTTTCTTGTCTATATTAAAGTATAATCAATTTCTCTTCGAAAATGATATATCAAACTCATCTCAAGTTCATAATATGTTTCCAATCGGTAAAATAAGTGATAAGTTCCAAATGTCTAATGCTATAAGATAGGACTTGAAAGTTTGTTTGTTTGGAATCTTAATGGCGGATTTGTACCATGTGACCGAGCTAACCAATCAGAAGCGTGACAGTCAATTGACCATACTGTGGGTAATATAGTTACTGTAGTTTATACAACCAGTTATCATATGGAGTTTAATAGTTTTATAATGAGGGTATATTTAAATAACGAGTAAGGCCCGCCGCAAAGTAGACCCACGCTAATCCACGAAAAGCAACCCACGCCCTGGGATGTTTTGTAAACCATTGCTAGGCTTCCCTATACATATGTGTAATACATGCAATCAATAATCTACTTGTCAGCTGATTGATTTTGAATAATTCTATAGCAATGGTTTACATAACATCCCAGGGCGTGGGTTGCTTTTCGTGAGTCTACTTTGCGACGGGCCTAAGGATGGCCAATAATGTAAATCCCTGCACTCACACATCGATTTTTGTTCGTACGATATTTTGCCGTCCTTATGAATTCTATCTGATTAAACGGAACCATAGAGAAACAATAGCTTAAATAGATATCCCATGGTATAGGGAATTTATGTCGCAACTTTTACTGTTATCTCAAGCCGATTACTGTCGATTATTGTCAATTTTTACTGTTTTGTTGGGGTGAGAGTGTATGAACGGCACAATTTGAGAGACTACCAGCGTCACACAGCTGCATGGGGAAGAACTACGTGAACTATCGGCTTGGGATAACAGTAAAAGTTACGACAAAAACGCCCTATACCATGGGATATCTACTTATGCTATCGTTTCTCTATGACGGAACTTATCAAACAGCATCTGTTTAATCTAATAGAATTTATAAAGACGGCAAAATATCGTACGAACAAAAACGTTGTGTGTGTGTGCAGGGCTTAAAGCTGCAGCAACAGTCGTGGGGATATACGTAAACTTATGAAATTATACATCAAATTAGAGAGAATTTAATGCTCTATAAGCTCATTATCAGCATGGAATTTTTTGGGTTTATTCTTCTCAATCATTAATTTAATTCATCATTCATTATTGTGAATGATTTATTGTTGTATTTTTATTGTGTTTATTCTAGAACAACAACGATGACATGCAGAGCGTGTGCTTGGAGATGGGAGCCTCATTTGTGGTTTACTTGAAAGACGGAGGTTGTCGCATAAGAAACCTTACAAGAGATCTCAACAGGGATAAGTGAGTATATACTACCATATTGTAATGCATGCTGAACTTTCAAGAAAAAAATAAATGCTGTGTGCACAAATTCATCAATAGTCTATACTAACTAATATCATAGAGAAACAATAGCGTAAGTAGATATCCCATGGTATAGGGAATTTATGTCGCAACTTTTACTGTTATCTCAAGCCGATTACTGTCGATTATTGTCAATTTTTACTGTTTTGTTGGGGTGAGAGTGTATGAACGGCACAATTTGAGAGACTACCAGCGTCACACAGCTGCATGGGAAAGAACTACGTGAACTATCGGCTTGGGATAACAGTAAAAGTTGCGACATGAACGCCCCATACCAGGGATATCTACTTATGCTATCGTTTCTCTATGCTAATATTCTATACATTATGTGGACGGCTTTATGCATAAAGGAATCAAGCGCCAATTTTGGCTAAATGGAGTTTGTGGTGCAATCTTGTAGAGATTGTTTTGTCATTAGGACTCATGGTGAAATTACTAAAAATAAAAAAATTCATTCACATTCTTTCATATTGGAATGGGTATTTTGCATTATGGAACCCAAAGCCAAGCTTCCATTTTGCGTTTCAGAATCCAGTATAAAGTAATAAACATAAAAACCAAGCGAAATAGTTCCATTACAGTAGGCCCATTCTCAATATAGTCCAGTCAAGAAAATTTTATAGAGGGAAAAGTTTGGTAGGGATGGGGTGTACCTCCTTACCACCCTTAACATAACTTCGGGGTCAAAGATTGGCTTACAAACTTTTCCCTCTATACTGTTTTATGAGCATTCATTTCCTGGACTAATATTGCTTTAGCTGTACCTCATAACAGATCCAAGGAACCAAGTAACCGCTGAGCCCAATGATTCTTCGTTAGGTAGTGTTGTTTATTAAACAATGTTGTGTTATGTTACAAATGTTAATGATTTTTGAAAAATGGATCAGTTTGAAAAGAGCATTTTTTAGCACTGCAACAATGGAAGAGGCTATAATAACACACAGGAAACAGGATAGGTTCGTGTAGAAACAAGATCAACTGGGTTCAGTTCCATGAAATAATTATTGATTGATTGATTCTTTATTGATTCATACAATAAGTATATCATCAAAATTATAGAGAGAGAAAAAATAAGGTAACCTTGTGCTATTCCTCTCCCAAATTTAGATAAGGTTACACAGTACTATGTGTAAAATAAGTCAAGTCTTATATTTGCTTACTTCACAAAATTTTCAGTCCTTAACTAATAGAATTTAATTATTACTAAGGGCCGTTTGCACAGTATAGATTGCTAAACTCGATTAAGTTAATCCGAAAGTTTAAACTTGAATCGGTTTTCTCAGTGCATTTACTAATCCAGTTCAAGTTAAACTAGTTTAGCGTTAAGTTGGTAATAGAATGTCATCGTTTATAATATCAAGAAGGCTGATTTTTACAGGAAATTTGTTATTTGTTTACAAACCATCAGTAATTTGAGGTTATGTAGCTACTATTTTAGTATTTTCTTGTTCTTGTTCAAAATCCACAGAGTTGAAGCTGTACGGTTCTAAAAGTGAAAAGCGATCAAGAAATTCTTTAAAAACTTACGTTTATAGTTGGCACCAGAATATATATTTTTAGAATGTAAGATAAAAAGCTATTTTGTTACTCTTGAATCTACTATGGTCTTCCTCGTTTATTAGAAATCTCTCAAAAGCAATATCTCATTTATGTGTTATTAAAAAAATGTTTTCCAATCGAAGACCACTGTTAAAAATTGTCTTATTTTCTATCAAGTGGTTTATTCAATCAAAATACTAAATTGGCAGTTGCTGTACTCAAGCAAAACCGTTAAAAAATTCTCTATCCCAGAAATTAAAATTATTTGTTTTTTGCCCAATTTTTCTCAGTTTCAAAATTTCTTCGCAGTCATCTTTATCAATCGCATTAAAAACTTCTATCAATTTCTCCAGTACAATAATTTTTACATTCAAATAATGATTCACTATAACCTAAATTAATAATAATTATCGTCTACAGAAGCATTAAAAACAACCGTCGAAAAATAATTTACTATAATCGGTTTTCTCAGTGCATTTACTAATCCAGTTAAAGTTAAACTAGTTTAGCGTTAAGTTGGTAATAGAATGTCATCGTTTATAATATCAAGAAGGCTGATTTTTACAGGAAATTTGTTATTTGTTTACAAACCATCAGTAATTTGAGGTTATGTAGCTACTATTTTAGTATGTTCTTGTTCTTGTTCAAAATCCACAGAGTTGAAGCTGTACGGTTCTAAAAGTGAAAAGCGATCAAGAAATTCTTTAAAAACTTACGTTTAGTTGGCACCAAAAAAATATATTTTAGAATGTAAGATAAAAAAGCTATTTTGTTACTCTTGAATCTACTATGGTCTTCCTCGTTTATTAGAAATCTCTCAAAAGCAATATCTCATTTATGTGTTATTAAAAAAATGTTTTCCAATCGAAGACCACTGTTAAAAATTGTCTTATTTTCTATCAAGTGGTTTATTCAATCAAAATACTAAATTGGCAGTTGCTGTACTCGAGCAAAACCGTTAAAAAATTCTCTATCCTAGAAATTAAAATTATTTGTTTTTTGCCCAATTTTTCTCAGTTTCAAAATTTCTTCGCAGTCATCTTTATCAATCGCATTAAAAACTTCTATCAATTTCTCCATTACAACTATTTTTACATTCAAATAATTATTTACTATAACCTAAATTAATAATAATTATTGTCTACAGAAGCATTAAAAACAACCGTCGAAAAATAATTTACTATAAGCTGTTTCCCCATCAAATCTTTACAGATGTCAAGTTAATCCAAATTATTTGGTTGCCTCCTGCTTTAGAGGTTTAAACTTTCCCATAGTTTAAACTCAATACAAAGATTAAACTGATACTGTGCAAACGGAATTTTAGTTTAAACCAAAAAAAATCCAGATTTGGTTTAAGCTTTAGCTTAAACTTACACTGTGCAAACGGCCCTAACACATTCAATCCTCGTTAGGATCAGTTTTCTGGTTCTTAAAAAGATTGATATAGAAAAAAAGAAAACTGGCAGCACAGTCACAATGTTTAATTGAAAACTTGACGAACTGATAATAGGCCATCCTGGGTAAATTAAGAATCTAAATGCAAAATTTCAAGTCAATCAGTTCATTAGCTCAGACATGATGATGCGTCAAACATGTATTTGGTATCCCGTACATATAAAGGAAATTCCTCCCTTTTCAGTATTGATTGTTCAGTATGGAATAAATTAATAATTAATTAATTTATTGGTTGGTTGATTGATTGATTGATTGTTATCTAGGAGCCAACAAGATGGCGGCTGGCTGTCAC